>NW_007247341.1:275710-325208 GCF_000164805.1 Carlito syrichta
AAAAAAAAAAAGAAAGAAAGAAAACAAAAAAGAAAAAAGAAAGAGGTTTCCAGTGGACACATTGCTTAAGGAGAGGGACTCCCCTCACTCATGGCAGGCGGGGGTGGGGGGTAAGCGCACCTGTCTCTTCCTTGCTTCTGAGCTGCTTTCCGTGTTTTTTGTTTACTTCATTTTAGTCTGAGCTTCTGAAAACAAGCAAACAAATAAATGACTACAGTCATCTCTGGTATCTGTAGAGGATTGGTTTCAGGCCACCCATGGATACTAAACCAGCAGATGTTCAAGTCCCTTATATAAATGCGGTAGCATTTGCCTATAACCTACAAGCATCCTCCCATATACTTTAGATCATCTCTAGGTCACTTATAATACCTAATACGGTGCAAATGCTGTGTAAATAGTTGTTATACTGCATTCTTTTTATTTTTATTATTATTATTATTTTTAGAACCTTTTCAACCCGAGGTTAGTTGAATCTGAGAACGGGAAACCCTTGGATATGGAGGGCCAACTGTAATGACAAACTGTGACACTGGTCATGTGGACCTCCTTAATTAATAAACTACATTAGTAAATGTCTTTATTTTGTTTTAAAATTACCACAGAAATCTTCTTAGAGAGCTAAACTTCATTATTGGAACAGACTAATGTTGCCTTGTAGATAGAATTTGAAGTCCACAGAGTGTCTAAGCCGTTTCACCTGGTATGTCCACGTCCATAATTCTAAGTCATGTGTGCAACCCTGGCCTCTTTTGAAGCACCCGTCTCACCTACCGACTACATAGATGGCTGAGGGGCCATCCCTTCAACCTTCCCTTTACAGCCTCAGAATATAATTGTATGACAGATTGTTGGATTAAAAAGCAGCCACTGTGGATAGTATTATGCCTGTGTGCATAGTGTTCCCAGCTGAGCCTTGTAGAGTGCTGTGTGATCACGCCCCTGTTCTTACTTCCTCCTTCTCCCGTGTTAATGATTGCTTTTCTTTTTCTTTTGGTGAGTTTTCTTTCTCACATTTTAAAAAAATTTTTATTTTATTTTTATTTTTTTTGAGCTGGAGTCTCACTCTGTCGCCCAGGCTGGAGTGCAGTGGCCGCTCCCGGCCACCGCAGCCTCGACCTGCTGGGCTCCGGCGATCCTTCTGCCTCAGCCTTCCAAGTAACTGGAACTACAGGCGTGTGCTCCCACACCCGGCTGATTTTTTTGATTTATGGTAGAGATGAGGTCTTGCCAAGTTGCCCAGGCGGGTCTCGAACCCACTGGCTCAGACAACCTACTCACCTCGGCCTCCCAAAGCGCGGGATTACAGGCTGAGCCACCGAGCCCGGCTTCTTTCTCACACTTTTAAATAATCTCTGGGTACAGCTTTTCCCAGGAAAATCCTCAGTCTTCCCCATGTAGTAATCTGTCTGTTCCATTATTTTCTTGAAGACATCCCTCCTGGAGATTTCCAATCCCCTTCTCTCTGTCATTCTGGGACTTCTTTTTCAGCCGTCCTTGGCACTGCCTTGCCTTTCTCTGCGATTTTATTTCCTGGTTCCCAAATCTCATGTCTTCCCAAGAGAGGCATGAAAAGAGGACGGGGCAAGCAGTGGGTATACACACACATGCACACACATCCGTATATTGTATCTTAAGTGTATTGAGGCGTCATTTACACAGTGAAAAGTACCAGGTCTTAATTGCACAGTTCCATAGGGCTTGGCAAATGAACGTCCTGGTCAAATGGAGAGCATTTCTATCTCCCAGAAAGTTTCCTTGTGCCCCTTCCCAGTTGATACCAGTCCACACCCCCAAAGCGGCTACTGATCTGATTTCAACCACATGAATTAGAATTGTTTTGCCAATTACGGAGCTTCTCCATATAAATGGAATTATAGAGAAGAAATTTGGGGGATTTGGGGGGAGGGTCTAGCTTTTTTCACGCAACACAGTATTTTTCACATTCATTCTTGCTGTTGCTGCATGAAGTTTGTTCCTTTTAATGCCAGGACAACTGCGTTTTATTCATGCCTGTCTTAGTCAGTCTGGCTGCTATAACAAGAATATCAAAGACTGGTGGCCTAAACAGCGTACATTAATTTCCTCATTACATCAGGAATTAGGGTGATAACATGAGAATTTGGGGAGACACATAGCATTCATGTCCTTCTCACATGCCAAATACATAGGGCCCCTGCTGTACAAGGGTTCAGTTTAGGATTTTTAATTTTATGATGGGCTTATTGGACATAACCGATCATAAGTCAAGGAGCATCTGGACTCACAATGGTTTGACTTACGATTTTTTTTTTTACTTTCCTAGGTTCATCAGGCTATTAAATACATTTTTGACTTACGATGGGTTTATTGGGATACAACCCCATCATAAGTCAAGGAGCATCTGTACATTCATTTTATCCTCCAAAGACTTAACTAATTCGGGAAACAATTCTAATGTCTGAAGTCCAACGTCTCATCTAAATATAGTCGAATCAGGCTATGGTGGCTTGAGCCTGTAATTCCAGCACTTTAGGAGGTCGAGGTAGGAGGATTACTTGAGCCTGGGAGTTCAAACCGGCCTGGGCAACATAGTGAGACCTCATCTCTACAAAAATAATTAAAAAATTAGTCAGGCATGGTGGCACGTGCCTGTAGTCCCAACTACTCTGGAGGCAGAGGCGGAAGGATCACTTAAGCCCAGGAGGTCGAGGCTGTAGTGAACCATGATCATGCCACTGGACTCCATCCTGGGTGACAGAATAAGACCTTGACTCAAAATTTAACAAAATCAAATCAGATATGGGGAGGCTCTGTGTATGACTCATCCTTTCCAGTTGAGAATCTGCGAAACCAAACAAGTTATGTGCCTCTAAAATACAAAGGCAGGACAGGCATAGGCTAGACATTCCTATTCCCAAAGGGAGAAACAGAAAAGAGGAAAGGGGTGACAGGTCTGAAGCAAGTCTGAACTCTAAGACAAACTCTGTGAAATAGTCTTCCTTGAGAATGGTCATCCTTAGCTCAATACCCTGGCTTCCAGAGCCACTGGGATAGCAGCTCTGCTGGCCAGAGGTTACCCAAGGTCTCTGCTGGGCAGGCTTCATGCCTTTACATCTTTGGCTGGAGGCCATCTGGCCTACTGAAACCGAGGCAGTGGCACTGACGACCTCCAAATTGCCTTGGGGTCCTTTGTTCCTTTTCTGGGAGAATAGCACACATCCACATCCTTCCTTTGTTCCACTCATTCTTTCTGTTTCCTCTACTCCCAGCTGGTGGTGTTTCTGCTGGTGTGACCCATCTCTATTCCTGGCTTCTGTTGAGATGGATGATTAAGGTCATGGTTCATATCCTCACTAATCTCCTTATCAAATGGTTTTTCTACCACACCCTTAGTGTTCTCTCCAGAACACACTCTCACTTTTTGTAGTATGAATAGATGGATAATCATCCAAATCTTTCCGTTCTGGTTCCTCTCGCTCAGCTCAACAATTCGTTCTTCCATTCCTTTCTCTCTTCTTGCATTTTACCATAAGCAGTTGGGAGGAACCGAGTAGCTCCCTCAAAACCTTGCTTAGAAATGTCCTCAGTTAAACAGCTAACTTCATCGCTCACAAGTTCTACCTTCCACGAAACGCTAGAACACAAATACACTTCAGTCAAGTTCTTTGCCACTTCATAATAAGGATGGCCTTTCCTTCATGGCCAAAGATCACGTTCTCCATTTACATCTGAGACCTCGTCTGAATGACCTTTGCTTTCATATCTCTATCCGCATTCCACTCATGGTTACTTACGTATGCTCCAAGAGCCCGTTCATAATGACACAGGACAAGAGTCACGGGAATAATAATTTTAAATTTGTGTGCACCTAATACTATACATAACGTCAATATACTTAAGCAAAAGATGGACAACTAAAATAAGAAATAAACACACTCGCAATCGTGGGAGGAAATTTTGAAACATTTCTCTCAGCAGTGAAAGAAAAATCACTGGTGTCGAAGATTTGAGCATGACTAACATACTTGAACTAAATGCCATGTAGAACTCGTGCCCAAAGGCAGAATACACAGTCTTTTCAAGCAAACGAAGAACACACAAAAAGTCATACTATAATGGGCCATGAAAAACAAGACTCAATAGATTTCAGAGGCATGTCCTCTGACCACAATGAAATTATTTTGGAAATAAATTATTAAAAGTTCAATCAATAATGAAAAGAATATTGCAGTCATAACACCAGAAAGTGTGTTAGGTTTGACTGATAAGATTCTAAACCAGTAAACAGCTCAGACTGCCTGAACTGAGAAAAGAAGAAATAATTATGCATCATTTTATAAGACAAATGAAATAAATGTGTTTTGTTATGAACATAATAATTAAAAGTAAACATTTCTACTTGGTTGGAAATGATGAAAGACACTTTTACATATATTATGAGTCAAATAACGAATCACAATGAAAACTGAAAAATATTTAAATGAAACTAAGATGAAATAATACATACAAGGACATGTGAAATATGAAACATCAGATAGGAAAAATATCAGAATATCAATAATTTAAATACACAGTTCAGTAATCACTACAGAAGAGCTAAATAAACACCAAAGGGACTGAAAGAAGAAAGTAATAAATATAGGAGAAGTTAGTGAAATATAAAATAAGCCGGGCTCGGTGGCTCAGCCTGTGATCCCGCGCTCTGGGAGGCCTAGGTGAGTGGATTGCCTGAGCCAGTGGGTTCGAGACCCGCCTGGGCAACTTGGCAAGACCTCATCTCTACAATAAATCAAAAAAATTAGCTGGGCGTGGTAGCATGCGCCTGTAATTCCAGCTACTTGGAAGGCTGAGGCAGAAGGATCACCAGAGCCCAGCAGGTCGAGGCTGTGGTGACCGGGAGTGTGCCACTGCACTCCAGTCTGAGCGACAGAGTGAGACTCCAACTCAAAAAAAAAAAAAAAAAAAGGAAATATAAAATAAACATATAAAACAAGGAACAACAAGGTCAAATTTGGTTCTTTAAAAAGATTAATAATTGACAAACATCTGGCATGACTGATCAAGAAAAAAAGAGAGAAGACACAATAACCCAAATCAGGAATTTTATAAAAAAGGAGACATCACTACACATGCTGCAGACACTAAAAAAGATCATAAGCGCATATTATCAACAATTTTATGCCAATACATTTGAATAATCAGATGAAATGGAAATATTTGTAGAAAAAAGTGACTTGCCAGTTTTGACTTAAGAAGAAATAGACAAATCAGATAATTCTAGGACAGCATTGTCCAAGGGAAACCCAACAGGAGCCACAGATATAAATCATGCATGTAATTTTAAATTGTCAAGTAGCCATGTTTAAAAAAATTTTAAAAACTGCTGTAATTAATTTTAATAACATATTGTATTTAACCCAATATACTCAAAATATGATTTTGACATATAATCAGTATAAAATTTATCAACAAATATTTTACATTATTTTTTGGTACTAAGCCTTCAAATTCTGGCATGTATTTTACACTTAGAAGTACATCTCAATTTGCACTAGCCATGTTTCTAAGGCTTAGTTAGCACATGTAGTGAGTAGCGGCTTTATTGGACAGTGCAGATTTAGACCAAGGTTGCAGAAGCTGCTCTATCAGATATCAAGATTTATTATTATTATTATTTTGAGTTGGAGTCTCACTCCTTTGCCCAGGCTTGAGTGCAGTGGCATGCATGCTCATGGCCACCCCAGCTTCTGGGCTCCAGCGATCCTTCCACCTCGGCCTTCCGAGTAGCCCAGAACCACAGACATGCGCTACCATGCCTGGCTATTTTTAATTTTTTTGTAGAGACGAGGTCTCACCAAGTTGCCCGGGCTGGTCTCGAACTGGCGGGCTCAGGCAATCCACTCGCCTCGGTCTCCCAAATTGCTGGGATGACAGGTTGAGCCACTGAGCCCGGCCAAGATTTATTATTATTTTTTTAAATGTGGTAAATTAAGACAATGTAGGTTTTGTGCAGTCCTGGACAAAACCCCCAATGACTGTCTCATTAATCATCAGAAAAGGCAGATCAATACCACTCTGGAAAATACTATATACCCATCAGATTTCCAGAACTGGAAACTTCGAATGATGCCAAGTATTGGCAAGAATATGGAACAATATTTTATTTATTTGCCTGTGAGGCAAACATAAATCTAGACGTTCAGTTTACTGTTGAAACAAACAAGCAAGCTGTTCATAACGACAGAAGCAATACTGGTGCACTGAAGAAAATTAGAAACTATAGACAAGCAAAACAAAATGAAACAAAACAAAACAAATTATATTTCTGCTAGTCAGAGATCACCACTGTGACATGTGTGTATATCTGTGTGTATATTGGGTGTGTATGGGTGTGTTAAAGAGAAGAAGAGATAAGCTTGCTTTTCAGAAGCCTCAAGGATGCAGAGAGAATACTCAGGAGTATTGAAAATACTTCTTTTCAGTGAAGAAGGCAGAAAGGTGTTACATTAAATCTTTACAATTATCGAAAAGTGTTACCTGAAGCAGAGCATAAAAGCAATCTACATGTTTTATGATTGTTAACTTCCATCAAGAAAATGCTTCCTTTTTTTTTTTCTTTTGGCAGTCCATGGCTTATTTTTTGTGTATTATTGGCTCTTTTTAGACAAATGGCATTTGGAAAATGCCTAAAAATATAAAGAATATAAAAATCACTTCATCTCCCATAACTATCATTCTAGTGCATTTCCTTTTGAATGTGTGCTTATCTAAGGTAAATTTTGATCATATAATTTTAAATTAAGTAGCACACATGCACCGAAAAAAGGGAAGACATAGAGAAACATTTTTAAAAATAAAAACCATCCATGATTTCAATGACCAGTAGAGTCTTTTCAGCGTCAATCATCTTGCTTCATAAACTTTTTAATAACCCACACAAGGCAGCTTTGTAGCTACACATTGAAGGTGAGGGGTAGTGAAGCCTTTTTCTACTTCAGTGAAGCTGGGAAATCAAATAGGATCTCCCTCATCCAGTCAGCTAAGGAAGCTGCACCCGCATGTGTGATTAACGGGGTATATTGGGAAACGTATCATGAGTAGAGAAAGATTGACAGATCCAAGGAGTCAAGCATGATGGATTGCTTCAAAGCAGGCTGCTTACCAAGAGTGGCCTTTGTCATGCTGTGTAAGAAAATCTGTGCAAGAAAATCATGTTGCTGACAACTCAAAGGATATATTTACATGTATACATACATTTTTAGATCCCTTGGATGAACATCTGATTTGTGTTACACATTCTCAGTTTCAGAATTTCCATCTGGAATGTTACCTCACCAAACCAAACTACCCGACGTCTAGTTAGTTTGAAATTTAATTTTTTTTCCATTACCAGAAGGCAATTTTAGACTAATGTCTTTAAAAATATTGTAGTCTTTCTGCGGATATATTTCTCCGTTTTCATCAAAACAACATACTAAAGTTTACAGCAAATTCTTAGGAATAAATGAAGAAGATGGGCTTGAACATTCTATCAGTGTTTATGTACTCTACAGAAAGTGTTCCATTTTTAAGTCAATTAGAAAGCAAGATTTTTTTCCAGGCCCATGAAACTGTGGTGGTGCCTATGATGTATCAAAACAGAGAGATGGAAAAATGAAAATGGAATCAAATTTAGATGCTTTACCATGGCAATGACAGTGATACATACAAATAGTGAGTTGCTTCAGTGTCTGAATCAAAAATCTAAAGTTGTAAGCAAAAGATATAGACGCAAGCAATAAATTGGATTTCCAACTTTACATTCCATTGTCTGGGTGGGATATAGACACAGAACGAAAGCAGACATTGGATTGGAGGCAGAAAGCCAGTAAGGATCTGAGATTCCAGCTACCTCAAATCAGGATCTGTGTCAGATTCATTTTCCTCTTCCCATAAACCAAAGAACAATTCCTGGAGTTTGCGCTCAAAATGTATTGAATGGATGAGTGTGTGAACACATGGGGTTGTAGTCTGTGCTGTAGATTGTATGTTGTAGCCCATGTGCTTTGCTGAGTCCGTGATCTCATTACTACTTTGGCTCTCAAAAAAAAAAAAAGTTTTGCAATATAAAATCAAAACAAAATAAAATCAATAAATCAACAACTTTTCTGACGGATCTGTGCTAGGCATTGTGGCAGACACAACAATGGAGAAATCTTGGTTATGTGGGACATGCTGGGACGAAATGAAATAACAACCGAACGTTAAACACATTTGCGAATCCTGAGAGCCCCAGAAACATCGAACAGCTTTTAATTGAGGACTTGCCCTACTTTGTTGTTCACCAAAATTAAAAACAGCTTCAAACTGTTACTATTTTGACATGTTCCCTTGCTTTTGCCTCTACCACTGCCACCAAAAGCTAAGCATTTCTGCCTGACTGGAATACGTTGAGGTCAGGCTGACACCAACTGCTGGATGAGACTTGATCTGAAGTTTTGGTCGGATCAATTTGCCAACCCCACTGACCCAGAATTGTAGGTGGGACATTTACCACTCACCACATTAATCAATCTGACTGGATATTAAAACCATGCTTTATTTACTGTGGCACAGACTTAGCTTAAGGGTCTAAGTCTCACTTGAAGTGGGGTAAAGTGAAAAGTTCACATCCTGTGTCAACATGGAATGGAAGCAACCAATGAATTTAACAATAAAAAAATAGAGAGAGATGGGTCTTCATGATTGGGAGATACTGGTAGCTGCCTAAATCCAAATCTCTCTATTCTTATACATCCACCTTCAAAACATAAAATTATCAGTGCGTGCCAATAAAACCACACACGACCCATACCTTCGGCATTAGACCAAGAATATCATGGTTTTCAAATTACCTGTAAACAGAGAAATCAGTATCAAATCCCAGGAGAGGCCAACCACTACAGCAAGCCTGTGGAGACTGAGAGTAGAGAGATGGAGTCTTAGAGACCCATAAAGAATGAGAAAAGGATGCAGAAGATACAGGTGATGCATTGGCAAATTCACCCCAGAAAAGTCCAACAGTAAGTGTCAAAGCACGTGTCTGGGACTTAGTAGTTCAGAGCTCTGGCGACAGCAGAGAGGTTTACTATGGGCAGCCCTGGAAGTTGCAGCCTTGTAGAAGTATTGCTGTTGGGAAAAATCAGAGAAGAGCTGCATCCTTGAAGATGGTGCTACATTGGACACAAAGAAATAAGATGGATAAATGAAAAAGCATGCAAAAACAAAAGAGAAATAAGATGTGCAGTAAGCATAATGGCTCACAAGGACTGTCATTACCACCGCTTTTCAACTTTGTGTTCAGTGACATCCCTCCGGTAGCTTACGTACAGATATCAAATGCTACCAATCAGGCTACTAGTTCTCTTGAAGATTTGGTTGTTAAACACTTACCATTGGCCAGGCTTGGTGGCTCAGCCTCTAATCCCAGCACTTGGAAGGCTGAGGCAAGAGGATTGCCTGAGCCCAGGGGTTTGAGACCAGCCTGGGCAACTTGGTGAGATCTTGTCTTTACAAAAAATCACAAAAAAAACCACTAGCAGGTGTGGTGGTGTGCGTCTGTAGTTCCAGCTACTTGGAAGGTTGAGGCAGAGGATCGCCTAAACCCAGCAGGTCGAGTGGCCATGAGCGTGCCATTGCACTCCAGCCTGGGCGACAAGAGTGAGACTCCCAACTCAAAAAAAAAAAATAACCCCGAAAACAAAAAAAAACACTTACCATTGTAGGTTGGGCACGATGGTTTATGTCTGTAATGCCAGCACTTTGGGAGGCCAAAGTGGGAGGATTGCTTGAACCCAGGAGTTCGAGAACCAGCCTGGATAACATAGTGAGACTTTGTCTCTTAAAAAAAAAGAAAAAAATAGCTGGGTATGGTGGTGCATACCTGTAGTCCCAGCTACTCAGAGGCTGAGGTGGAAGGATCGCTTGTGTCCAGGCTGTAGTGAGCCGTGATCATGCCAGTGCACTCCAGCCTGGGTGGTAGAGTGAGACCTCAACTCAAAAAAACCAAAACATTTATCATTGCCTCAATCAATCCCCTTTCTCCACCACCACACCACAACTCCAGTCAATATAACCCATTAAAGAAATTGCACTTCAATAAACTGGCATAAGAAGGCACTTTTTAACCAGGAACCTTGCCCCCAACATACACAGAAATAGGAGAAAAAAAAAAAAATCAAACTGACTTCCTGTAAAGTGATTGTATATATAAAAAAGAAAACAGACAATGTTAATTGTAACATTTGCCTAATAAAATGTCTTCCTCCCAAAACATTCCATTCACAAGCAGAAGAAAACTTAACACAACCTTCCAAAATGAATGAATTATCCTAAAGCAAATATATGAAGAAAGATTTTTTAAGTCCTAGAATCATCAATTAAAAAAAAAAAGCAACAAGAAAAGAAATGAGCACAAATAGGAAGAAATGCAACGTAAATGGATTACACTCAAGATATTAAAGAAAAAGACAATTATTTCAGAAATGAAGAATAAGTTACAAGTCCCAATGGAGAATCAATTTCAATGAAAATTTAATAAGGGATACTGAAGAAAAATAGGCAAACAACCAAGAGAATTAAAATGAGATAAAGGAGTTAAAAGGTCAGAGAGAAAGACAGACAGAGAAGGCCCAGCATATGAATAATTGTGCTCTCTAAACCGGGCTCAGTGGCTCAGCCTGTAATCCCGTGTTTGGGAGGCTGAGGTGAGTGGATTGCCTGAGCCCGCAGGTTCAAGACCCACCTGGGCAACTTGGAGAGACCTCATCTCTACAATAAATCAAAAATGAGCCGGGCGTGGTAGCGCGCGCCTGTAGTTCCAGCTACTTGGAAGGCTGAAGCGGAAGGATCGCCGGAGCCCAGCAGGTGGAGGCTGTAGTGGCCAGGAGCGGCCACTGCACTCCAGTCTGGGTGACAAAGTGAGACTTCAACTCAAAAAAAAAATTGTGTTCTCTAAAGAAGCAAACAAAACACTGAAACAGAATTAATATTTAAATGTATATTCTCAGAGAACTTTCCAGAAATGAAAGAAATTTTCAATCTACGTATAGAGCATGCTTACTGCATAACTGGAAAAATTGATAAGAAAGAGTGATCTCTCAGCTAGGCTCGGTGGCTCAGCCTGTAATCCCGCGCCTTGGGAGGTTGAAGTGAGTGGATTGCCTGAGCCCGCGGGTTCGAGACCCACCTGGGCACCTTGGCGAGACCTCATCTCTACAATAAATCAAAAATTAGCCGGGCGTGGTAGCGCACTCCTGTAGTTCCAGCTACTCAGAAGGCTGACGTGGAAGGATCGCCAGAGCCCAGCAGGTCGAGGCTGGGTGGCCGAGAGCGGCTGCTGCGCTCCAGTCTGGGCGACAGAGTGAGACTCCAACTGAAAAAAAAAAAACCAAAACAAAGAAAGAAAGAAAGAGTGATCTCCAAGACATATTCCAGTAAAATGATTAATCTTCAAAACCAAAGGACAGAAAGGTTCAGAGTCTCTAGGCAAAAAGATCCAGTTACTTATAGGTAAGAAAATCAGGCATGGCATCAGGCTTCTCAGGAGCCACGTAAAAAGTAAGACAAGAGTGAGACAGCATTTTCATGAAACTCAAGGGCTAGTCAAGAATTTTACATCCATGTAAGCTATGCAAACCTTGGAATATTGTTCTAATATGTTTCCTGGAGAATATACTAGAGAATGAACTTCATCTAGCTGAGTGGTAATAGAGGAAACTTCAGCAAAAGAACAAATAGTGGATGCTCAATATATTTAATTGTAGAGTTAGGAGTAAAATAAAGGAGAGAGCTTGGGTGGAAAACATATAAATATGATATGCTCTGACAAAGTAGAAATAACACAAGTAAAAATGGGAGAAGGCAGGAACAAGAGAAAGGGGAAAGCAGAATTAAATCATTGCTTGTTGTAATAAGTGGGTGTCAGAAGACACCACTGACGAATTAGATCATAAAAGGTTAAGTAAGAGAAATAAGGAGTTATGGGAACTATAAAATATATAAATACAAAGGTAATAACTAGAACACAAATTTTCTTCTTTTTTTTCTGTTTTCTTTTGAGTCAGAGTCTCACTCTGTCGCCCAGGCTAGAGGGTAGTGGCATGCTCATGGTCACCACAGTCTCAACCTGCTGCGTTCAGGAGATCCTTCCACCTCAGCCTTCCAAGTAGCTGGAACTACAGGCACACGTCACCATGACTGGCTAATTTTTTGATTTATTGTAGAGGCAAGATCTCACTAAGTTGCCTGGGTTGGTCTCGAACCCCTGGATTCAGAAAATCCTCCTGCCTCTGCCTCTCAAAATGCTGGGATTACAAGTGTGAGCCATTGTGCCCAGAAAAATAATTCTTAAATATCAAAAGTGATTTAAAAAATTAATATGGATTATATACTAAATAGAGAAAGAAGCACAGTCAATGCAGTGAAATGTGTACTGCAATTATAATAGAAAATAATTTTATAGAGTTGAGACCAAACATATGTTATATTATTAAACGTGCCTAGGCTTAATGCACTTACTTATGACAAGACTTTCAAGTGGGCTCACATAGCAAAACTCAAGTCTATGCTGTGATCCAAAGACACACCAAAAACACAGTGATTCAAAAGAGTAAGAATAAGGACTAAAGACAAAAATTTACCAGGCTATAATAATAATAACTCAAGGACTGTTATGGTGATTTCAGACAAAGTAGGATGTAAGCCAAAAAGCATTAAACAAGGTAAAAGATACCTAGTAAAGCTGAAAGCATACTTCCCAAAGGACTGGAACCTGTATCAGAGAAGAAAATGCTATAAAGGAAATTTCGGGGAGAGTTGTCAAAATTGGAATATGAAGTTTAAATAAAAGTGCTGTATCAAATCAAGTTTTCTGAATCAGAGAACAGTTTTGTCCTCAGGAAAAACACAGAATCATTAAAAAATAAGGGTACATAACATGCAACTTCTGACTGGCCAAAAAAGAGAATTTGGAAAAAAGAAAAAAAGGTCAGGTGCAGTGGCTCACACCTGTAACCCTAGCAATTTGAGAGGCTGAGATGGGAGGATTGCTTGAGCAAGAGTTCAAGACCAGCCTGGGTAACATAGCAAGACCTTGTCTCTATCAAAATAAATAAACAAATAGTGGGAATTTGGGTAAAGGGCAAATGATATTTCTGTATCATGGTTGCAACTTCTTGGTAAATTTGAAATCATTTCAAAATAAAACAATAAAGACAAAAGACAAGTATGCATTTGTTCAAAGTCATCCAAGTTCTACTTAAGATGTGTGCCTTTTACTGTATGTAAATTTTACCTTAAAAAAAATCCATGAAACCGCACTGGGTGGCTTAGCCTGTAATCCCAGCACTTTGGGGGGCTGAGGTGAGTGGATTGCCTGAGCCCGTGGGTTTGAGACCCGCCTGGGCAACTTGGCGAGACCTCATCTCTACAATAAATCCAAAATTAGCTGGGCGTGGTAGCGCGCGCCTGTAATTACAGCTACTTGGAAGGCTGAGATGGAAGGATTGCTGGAGCCCAGCAGGTTGAGGCTGCAGTGGCCGCTCCGGTCGCTGCACTCCAGTCTGGGTGACAGAGTGAGACTCCGACTCAAAAAAAAAAAACAAAAAAAAAACCGTGAGCGAACATTGAACCCCTCTGGTTAACAGATGCGTGATGAAGTGTTAACAGTGAAGAGTACTGATGATACCAACTTCAGATGCTTGACAAATAAGACTACTTGATGGACAGACAACAAGGATGGATAGGTAGTTAATAAGTGATAAAAGCAAATATAGCAAAGTGTTAGCTACAGAATCTAGGGGGTGGGCAGATGGGTGTTAATCGCACAACTCCTTCAAAATTTCTTCTGCATGTTTGAAAATTTTCATAACAGAATGCTGCGGGGAAGAAAAGGCAAATCAGTGGTTTGATGCTGTGTAGACTTTATACTTAACTAAGTGGCTTATAAGATTTTCCACTTTCCGGCACTTTTTCTGTTCACTTGGCCTCGGTTGAACTTGAACAACCCATCCAGTCACATGAAGTCTTACTAACACGAAGAACCACCCCCTGGACCTCACCTGGGGGCCTGAGACTCTGTGGATGAGCTCGCTTGTTAACAAAGAGAACTGGCCCTCCCACATCTAGCTCTGCTTTCCTTTTTCTCTGACTTGGAATAAATTAGGCCAGGGCTCTTCATCCTTCCAATGCGCTTCCTTTGAAGCACACGCACCCACACACCTGTCCCCTCTGGGTGGGGCAGAGCCACCCCCTACCGCCACGGAGGTCTGCTTCTGGTTTGCTTTTCAGGGTAAGAAAGAGGCCATTAAAATTCTCTCTGATGGTTGAGTCTGTGCTTGTGGGGGAGGGGAGGGATGGAGCCAAGGGAAGAAATTTCCTGGTAAGCAAAGCTCCACTTAAAAATTTTCCCTTTCTTTCTTTTTGTTTCTCCTTTCTTCCCCCTTGAAGCGGCTCTCCCTGGAGTCAAAGCATTTTACAAAAACAAACCACTCCAAAGCTTTCAAGTCTAGGGAAAGCTGGAGCAAAGTTAATTAACATGAAGGTTCTCACAAAAGTTAATTAACATGAAGGGACTCACAAAAGCTGTCTGTTGGCATCTGCTCGCCTGCTTGCCATGTGCAGCGGGCCCTTTGTACGACGGCAAACCCGGCCCGGGCCTGTCTCTGGGCTGGGGCTCCGGCGGCCTTGGGTTCTCACAGAGGCCTCCGAACCTTCCATGGCGTGGCGGACGCTCACGGGCACACCTTGCTTCTGGATGCTTCCCCGCTGGGTATGAGAAATCCCTGAAGAGATGCTGGTTTTAAACATGCCAGGCTGAGGAGGAGAAAGAGGACAGAAGAGAGGGGTGGGGGTGAGCAAAACCAGGAAAATCTCCTTCTAAAAAAGCGCCTCATGTACATACAGAATTTTTGAATTAAAAATTGGGGGTTTTTTTTCGTTTGAAATTCATGAGTGCCCGTGCAGTTTTGTTACATGGGTGTGTTGTGTGATGGTGAGGTTTGGGCTTCTGTTGAATCTGTCACCATATGTGAGCCTGGTACCCAACAGGTCATTATTTTTCAACCCTTGTCCCCTTTCCCCCGCCCCCCGTAGGAGTCCTCAGTGTCTGTTGCTTTTGACAGAGTAATTGAAAAGTATAGATATGCACAAAATATCAATTTCTTAAAATCATAATGTAAAGAAATAGCATGATGAATAATACACAGCATATTAAGGAATAATAAATCATCATTATTCAATAATACACAATTCATATCAGTAATGTTAAATACTATTGTATGAACAATATGATAATAGAATAAAAACACACACCCCCTCTGACTTTGGCCTCTGCTCTTATACAAAGACACATTTTTTTCAGAAACAGGACTTACTGTTTTTGGTAATCTGCTTTTTCATTGATCGATAGATCATGAACTTTTTTTTTTTTTTTGAGTTGGAGTCTCACTCTGTCACCCAGACTGGAGTGTAGTGGCCGCTCCTGGCCACCGCAGCCTCTGTCACCCAGACTGGAGTGTAGTGGCCGCTCCTGGCCACCGCAACCTCGTAGGCTCTGGCGATCCTTCCGCCTCAGCCTTCCATGTAGCTGGAACTGCAGGCGCGCTACCACACTTGGCTAGTTTTTTGATTTATTGTAGAGATGAGGTCTGGCCAAGTTGCCCAGGCGGGTCTCGAACTCACGAGCTCAGGCAATCCACTCACCTTGGCCTCTCAAAGCGCGGAATTACAGGCTGAGCCACCAAGCCTGGCCATGAACATTTTTCAATGTCAGGAAGTATATGGTCTCTGCAGACCCACGAGATTTTTCTGGTTGTCCCGATAATCAAAAGATTACAAATACATATATATACGGGTTTTGCTATGCCATCCTTAGACGTATACAACTAAACACATGTGTTCACATGTGTGGTGTTTATGTAACAGACCACATGAAGAAAGGTTATTTCCCTTAAATAAAGGTTTACCCTGGTGTCTCTTTCCTACCAAGAAGGTGTACAATTGTGTTAGAAAAATCCATTTGTTTGGATTAATACATTTTAGTGTCATGTATCATGTAACTAGAACTCGGACACTGGGATCATTTGCTGGGACCATTTGCTAGGAATACTGATTTGGTTCCCTTGAGAGACCTTAAAATGCGTATGTCTACATTCCTCAGGGATATGAAAGAGTCATAGTGGGGTTATGTGTAGATCTTTCTTCATTTGTGACCTGCCCACTCAGCGGACTGGTAGGTTCTGCTGCGAGCTCCCCGCTGTGCACTAGTGCGCCTGTCCCGAAGGTGCCCAGACTTGTTCACTGGGACTTAGGAATTGTGAGATGTGGGACTGACATGATCAGGACACAAAAGAGAAGATCTGAGGGAGGCTTGATTCGCCTTGCAGATACTTCCTGCTACCATTGCTAGAAGTTTTCCATTTTTCCCCAAATGCATCTTACATTTGCAAGGGTTCCTAGCACCCCTGGGTTTAATCGCCCAGAAACTGCTTTTAACTTCAAGAACAGAAGCATTTTGACATGACTGACTCAGGAAGAAGAGTGGTCTGTGCACAGCACAGCCTCCCCCATGCCTAAGGGGAGGCCGATGGACTGGAAACACGATTGTGTTTCTTTCCTCCTGTATGGACTGTATCCGAATAATCTGCAGCTGATGACAAGAACGGAAGCTGTGCGCAGCAGGCAGCAGACACTCTCACTGTTGTCTTACCCATTGTACCCTTCACAATGTATCTTTCCTTTAATAAATCTACCTTTTTCAATCATAAAAAAGAAGAATGGAAGATGTGGACATAGTAGGTAACTGCAAACTTAGACAGTAGAGACCAGAAATACTTCTGTGAAAGTCATGGACAAAAAAGACCCCTGCTGTGGTCTGAATGTCTCCCCCAGATTTATATGTTGAAGCCTAATCACCACTGTGATGGTGTTGGGAGGTGGGACCTCTGGGAAGTCCTCATGAGTGAGTTTATCACCCCTATAAAAGAGGTCCCGGCAGCTGCCTTGCCAATTCCACCCTGTGAAAGCACAGTGAGAAGGAGCCCTCTATGAATGAGGAAGGCTGCCCTTACCAGACAGTGAATCTGCTGGCGCCTTGACCTTGGAATTCCCTGCCCCCAGTATCGTGAGAAATAAATGACTGTTGTTTAGAAGCTACACAGTTTATGGCATTTTGTGACAGCAGCCCAAGTGGACTGAGACAAGGCCCAGATCTGAAAAGGCAAGAAAGGCCATTCCAGATCATGGGAGCAAGTTCACTGTGGGGGTACGAGCGGGGCCTGAGTTTGAATCCTGGCTTTGCGCCTTCAGTGGTTGAAGGGCCTTGAGTGTGTTACTGCAGTGGACTGGTGTTCAATGTCCATTCATCCTGCGTCTCAGAGGTGAGACACTGAGATCATTTCCCAGTCTCCCATGCACCAAGGGGTCAGGATGTGTTCAGGTCCTACCCATTTGGTGCAGGCAGAGAAGGCAGAAAGCACAAGTGAGTTACAGAACCTTTTTTGTGTTGACTCTGGTGTTTCTCCCGGGAAGCACGGCTTTGGTAGCTTGGTTCCGGAACTGTCAAGAACATTCTAGTTTGACTGGTGGCTTTGTGATCTTGAAAGAAGCAGAAACCCTCTTGGTGGTCTGCTTCTGTGGCATTGGCATTGCTTCTGAAGGCTCAGCATACAGTTTTCCCTCAGCCTTCCCAATAATTCTGCAAACCATTCATTACCTTGTAATAACTGTTTTTGCTTAAACCAAGGAGAGTGGATTCCGTTCCTTGTAACGGATCCCTGACCAGCAGGGTTATTTAACCTCTCTGTGATGGTGTCTGATGTGTTACCTTGGCTAGGCTCAGTTACTGTCCCCACATTCTCCTTCCAGTGTGTTTCTGGTTAGGGTATGCTGCCTGGGATCTTCTCTTTGGAGAGCTGGAGGAGAAAATGGAAGTTGTGACTGTTTTGTGGCTCACGTGCACCTTTCCCAGGTGTTTCACCAAACATGAATGTGGGTGCTGCTATGAAGGGATTTGCAGGTGTGTTAAAAGTCCCCGATCCAACCAGGTTCGGGGGCTCAGCCTGTAATCCCACGCTTTGGGAGGCTGAGGTGAGAGGATTGCCTGGGCCCTCGGGTTCGAGACCCGCCTGGGCAACTTGGCGAGACCTCATCTCCACAATAAATCAAAAATTAGCCGGGCGTGGTAGCGCGCGCCTGTAGTTCCAGCGACTTGAAGGCTGAGGCGGAAGGATCGCCGGAGCCCATCAGGTCGAGGCTGCGGTGGCCGGGAGAGGCCACTGCACTCCAGTCTGGGCGACAGAGTGAGACTCCAACTCAAAAAAAAAAGTCCCTGATCCATCCTTGTGATCAAAAAGGAGATTATTGTGAGTGGGTCTAACCTAATCAGTTGGCAGCCCTTTAAAAGAAGGTGTAGGATTTCCTGAGTTTAGAGATTCTCTCTGTGAACAAGAAGTTCATGCTTGTTCATGGTCTCTCCTCCCAGAGTGTCTGCCCTGAGGAGGACCTTAGATTTGCATAGTCAGTCCCCATAATTGCATAAGCCACTGTTTGGCTAATCTGTTCTCTCTCTCATCTCTTTTATTGGTTCTCTGATTGAACCCCAACTGCTACCCTCTCTGAGACTCATTTCTCTCACTGCAAAATGGGACTTAATGTCTCTCCCACGAGCTTGCTCTAAGGTCTATATAGAGAGTGAATGTAAAGCACAGTCCCTGGCAACGGTGTCAAATCTGTTTTGGACACCAGTTCTGCTCTCCTCCTCCCCTGAGCTCTCAACCTCCACTGTACAGCCCTGCCAGGGAGGTTGTCGGGAAAACCAGTCCCTCCTCCGCAGAAATATCAAGATGACCCTGTCAGCTTATGGTGATGCTTCCTGCCTCTTGATTTCTAGGTTCTGCTGATCTCTTCCGGAAGTTTGACTCTCATCGTCCCTTTAAGATTATTTAATCATCTGTTGTTACACACCATTATGCATCATTTGTTTTCTCCCAGATTCGCTAAGATACCCAAGAAGAAGTTGGTATAGACCGACTAAAGGAAATCTAACTCAGATTTGATCCTAAAGTGCAAGCAAAATGTGTATGTTTTGGGGACCAAAAGACCTGTTCTGTTCCTCCCTCCCTGAAGAACAGGTGGTGAAGGGTGGGAAGGGGACGTGGGCTAAATCCATAGCCACTCTGAGAACCGAGCAGAACATCTCATTGATCCGTTGAACTGGAATCTCAGAGGTTAGCTCATGCCTTAGGACGGTCAACTGTTTGGCTTTATTTTTACCCTGTACTTTCTGCTGCTAAACGTTCCCATTCTTCCTGTGTACCTCTCTTCTCTTTCTGTGCTTCTAGCTCCCAAGAGATTACCTTGGCTCTTCACTCCCACCTCTCTTCGCCCTGTGGCATGTGTGTGTGTGTATGTCTCTGTACATGTGAATTTAATGTCAACATGACCAAGAAATTTAAGAGGAATCAGCTGGGTGCAGTGACTCACACCTATCATCCCCAGCACCTCGGGAGGCTGAAGTGGGAGGATTGTTTGAGGCCAGGAGTTTCAGATCAACCTGGGCCACAAAGGGAGACCTTGTCTCTACAAAGATATTCAAAAAATTAACTGGGCATGATGGTTCACGCCTATAATCCCAGCACTTTGGAAGGCTGAGGCAGGAGAATCACTTGAGCCCAGGAGTTTGAAGCTGTGGTGAGCTGTGATCATGCCACTGCACTCCAGCCTGGGTGACAGAGTAAGACCCTGTGTCCAAAATAAATAAATAAATAAATGAGTAAATAAATAAAACCCAAAACCCCACAATGAGATACCACTTCCCACCTATTAGGATGGCTAGACTAAAAAAGTTAGAAATAACAAATGCTCCTGAGGACACAGAGAAATAAGAACCCTCATCCACTGCTGGTGGCCATATAAAATGGGGCAGCCATTGTGGGAAACAGCTTGGTAGTTCCTCAAAAAGTTCAACATAGAGGGTAGGCTCCGTGGCTCAACCTGTAATCCCAGCACTTTGGGAGGCTGAGGCGAGTGGATTGCCTGAACCCGCAGGTTCGAGCCCCCCTGGGCAACTTGGTGAGACCTCGTCTCTACAATAAATAAAAAATTAGCCAGGCATGGTAGCATACTCCTATAGTTCTGGCTACTTGGAAGGCTGAGGTGGAAGGATTGCCAGAGCCCAGCAGGTTGAGGCTGCAGTGGCCGGGAACGTGCCACTGCACTCCAGTCTGGACGACAGAGTGAGACTCCAACTCAAAACAACAAAAAATGAAACACAGAACTAACATATGACCCAGCAATTCCTCTTCTAGGTATACTAAGAAAATTGAAGTCATGTCCAAAAAATTAAATTGTGTACAATGTTCATAGCAGCATTATTTATAATAGCCAAGAGGCAGGAACAATCCACATGACCATCAACCGATGAAAGACACATACAATGTGGGATGATCATATAATGGAGTATTATTTGGCTATAAAAAGAATGAAATGTTGATTTATGCTACAACATGGATGGGCCTTGAAAAAAATTATACTAAGTGAAAGAAGCCAGACACAAAAAACCACATGCTATACAATTTCATGCATATGAAACGTCCAGAACACAACAGAAAGGAGATTAGTGCTTAGGATTTGGGGGTCATGGGAGACAGTAGGGAAATGAGAGCTAAAGGGATTTCTTTTAGATGTAATAAAATTGTCCTAAAATTGACTATGATGATGATTGCACTACTTTGTGAATACAATAAAAACCATTGAATTGTGCACTTTAAATGGGTGAATTGTATGGTATGTGAGTTAGATCCCAATAAAACTGTTAAAAGAGCAGGAATCCAGAGAGTGTGGACAAAAGTATTCAGCAAACAGGCAGGGTGTCATGGCTCATTCCTGTAATGCAGCATTTTGGGAGGCCAAGGTGGAAGAATCGCTTGAGGAGTTCAAGACCAACCTAGGCAAAATAGTGAGACCTCGTCTCTACAAAAAAAACTAAAAAATACTTGGGCAACTGAGGCAGGAGGATCACTTGAGCCCAGGAGGTTAAGGCTGTGGTGAGCTGTGATCATGACACTATTCCAGCCCAGGTGACAGAGTGAGACCCTCACCCCCCCAAAAAAAGGCTAAAAAGTAAGTATTCAGAAAACACACACCCTTTTAAAAATGACTTTTATGTTTTAGTCAGCGAACACCTATTTTATTATTATTATTATTATTTTATTTTAAAGATGTGGGGTACAATTCCGGGTTATGTATACAAACGTTGATTATGCAGGTACCCTTGTTGATGAGGTGTGCCCCTCCCTCCTCTGGCAGTTTCCCTCAACTGCCAGTCCTACCCCCCTTCCCCTGACAGTTTCCCACTACTGCCAATCCTTTTCTTATAGTAATAGCTACTTTCAAGCACACCTGTCTTGTGTCCAGATTCCAGATTCTTCTCCAACTACCCCCACTCAGCTCACCAGCCATTACCTCCTTGACGTTTCTTATCTAGAAATAAGTCAACACAAATTAAGATCATAGAACAATGCAGTAGGTGTTCACCGTTTGGCACACAGTAAATAGTCTACAAGCATCTGCTATGTATTTTATGATCTTCTTGCAACACTGCCTGGTTCTGCCGCCTCTTTAACTGCTCCCCCTTCCTCCACATCAGGGGCCTCTTCTCTCTGCTCCCCAAGTTGGGTGTGCCTCAGGCTCCGTGATCCCTCCTTTCTCGGTGGGTGTCCATCAACCTTGATTTCTATTCCCAGAGTGCCCGGGTCGACACCTTTCTGAGGCTCTCTTCTCAAGGGTTCAGATGCCACTGGTTCGAAATAAATCTGCCCTCTCCTTGACGCCATCGGCTCCTCCACCCCCTCATTTCAGTTCCAGGCCACAGAGTCCTCACGGCCACTCATCCAGGCTGGGACCCCAGCTGTATCTCGAAGGCTCCGTGTCTGCACCCACACCCTGATTTTGTGCTCTTCCACCAGCTGCGGGAGTGTCGGTGGCTGGTGGCTCAGCTGAGTCTCTCTTTGGCAGTTGCCCTTCGTGGAAGAGAGACCACTTGGCCCAAGACCATGCCCCTTTCTGGTGGCAGCCTGCATCCAATGACCAGTCATTGTGAGGACATGAAGCTCAGGCCTCCTTGCCCACATCTGAGCTAACTCGGAAGGCGGCTCAGCTTCTTCCATGGAATCAGGTGCACGGCAGCTCCACTCCTTCCCTGCTCACGGCTCCCTCTTTCACCCTCCCATGGTGTTGACCCACTGTCTGGTACGCTTCCTGTACACAACTCTCTTTCTCAGAGGCTGCTTCTCTGGGATCCACTCTGCAATGCTGTCAATCACCTGGGACGTTTTCTTTCTCTGCATGATAGTCCCAAACCTGCCAATGTCTTATGAATCTGTGGTTGCTTTATTAAGTGCAGAGCGAGGGCTGAATTTAAGTCAATCAAGACAAACAGCCTGATGCCAATTGATTTGAGCACAAAGGCCTCTCAGAACTACACATTTCAGGAATAGATCTAGCTTTACGTACAGCTTGATGCAGAGTTCAAATGATGTAACAACAGTTCTAGTTGGGCGTGGCGGCATGCGTCTGTAGTTCTAGCTACTCGGAAGGCTGAGGTGGAAGGATCACCTGAGCCCATCAGGTCGAGGCTGCGGTGGCTGTGAGCATGCCACTGCACTCCAGCCTGGGCGACAAGAGTGAAACGCCAACTCAAAAACAAAACAAAATAAAGTAAAATAAAATAAAATAAGATGCATCTCCTTAAAAAAAAACCACCACCAACAACAACAGTTGCCTTCTCCCTCTTCCTTCCTTGACTCTGCCTTCTGTTATATTGGCTCCTTTCTCAGAAGGAGAAGAAACCATCCCCAAGAAGGCTACAAATGTTGATTAAGCTTGAAGACCCACAGAAAACCATATCTTGTTAGTTTCAGACCAAGTCTCACAACATCTAGCAGATTCTAATTGGTTCATGCTCCCATCCTCCAACCAATCACGGTGCTGGGAGAATGTAATGATCTTACTGGACAGTCCAAGTCACACGATCAGCCTGGACATTGTGATGAAGGCAGTTCCACCTGAACCAGATTAAGAGTTGGGAGTGGGCAGATTAAGAGTTGGGAGTGGGATGGTTCCTCCAGAAGAAAATTAGGTTGTGGGGTCTCAGAGAAGGAATGGATGTTGGGAAACATGTTTATGAACAATAGGTTGCTTCTGTGCTTCTGCTATGCAACTATTATAAAAGCTTCCTATGATCTTCCTGTTTTAAGGCTCTCTTTCTGCACCTGTCATCCATCCGCTAGAGCCCTAAATCGCAGGTACAACCAGGTGCCTATTCAACAGCCTTCAAGAGGGCTTCACTGATCTGCAGACAGATAAAGACTATTGTTTTTAGCCTGCTGTTGAAGGTCACCTTCTTCCAAGGCACCCTGCATGCCCTAATTCTTACTTTTTGGGAGCTTAAGAATTTTCTGGAAGCCTCATTAAAACAGATTCCTGGGCCATATACCCAGAAATTCCGACTGGGTTTAAGGGCACGTGTGTTTGCATTTCTAGCAATTTCTTAGGTGACACTGAAGCTGCCGGACCTAGAACCATACTCAGAAATAGCTCCTGGGTGGCATCTGTTCTTGCACAACAGGCTCCTTGTTTTTCAGACATATCCTCGCTTATCCTCTGGGACTCTTCCATCTTTGTGGGAATTGTGGGAAGAGCTCAGACTCTTCCTTCTTTGTGGGAATTGTGGGAATAATGCCCTTCCTACTATTTCTGTCAGCTGAAATTCTAGCCTTCAAGGCCATATTCAAATGCTACCTTTTCCAGGATATCTTTTCTGATCGATCCATTCCTTTGAGCCTCATTGTGCCTAATTTTTTCCTTTTAAAAAATGATGCATCGCATGCTATATTTTAATATTTAGTTGTGTATTTACCTTAATTTATCTTACACTTATTTTTTAATATAAAAAATTTTGTTGCTTTTTTGTTTCAAAATAAAACAAAATAGATTCATTATGGAAATATTCACATCAGGCTGGGCATGGTGACTCATGTCTGCAATCCCAATACTTTGGGAGGCCAAGTGGGAGGATTGTTTGAGGCCAGGAGTTTGAGACCAGCCTGGGGAACATAACAAGACCATATTTCTACAAAAAAACCCCCCTAAATAATATAAAATAAAAGCAGGGGTATGGTGGGACACATCTGCATGTGTGTGAATATATATATGTATATATATATATATATATATATAATGTATTATTTATATATACAAATATATATTTATCTATATTTGAAGAACTAAAAATCAAAAATTAGGAAAAATAAGGACCCTATCTTTGGGACAATTAAAGAACATAATACCAAATGCGGTGGAGGAAGTTATGTAGTCAAGGAAGAGGGATGTGTTTGGTGGGATTGGCGACTGGATTTGTAGCTTTTAACTGGGTGGCTCGGCAGGGTCCCACTGAGAAGACAAGGACTTTGACGAAGGAGTGAACCGTGTGTCTATCTGGGAGACAAATGTCATAGGAGCAGGAAAGAGTAAGTACAAATGTCTTGAGGCAGAACAGTGCTGCGTGTGTTCGAGGAACAGCAAGAAGTAGCATTGCTTGTTTGTACAGTTGCTAAAAGCAGATACTTGATTTGGTAGGGAGGCAGGATGCCCCAGATCAGAGGTGACATACTGTATGATGACCGAAGGACCACAGAGTCAATGTTTTAGACTTGCAAGCTATATGGTTTCTGTTGCAACCGTTGCTCAACTCTGCCGTTATAGCACAAACGTGGCCATAGGCAAGACATAAACAAATAGGCAGAGAGGTGTTGTGCTCATTTTATTTACAAAAACAAGTCCCGGTGCGATGGGTCATAGCTTGTGGACCTTTACTCTAAAGACATCCATCGCGCTATGACTTTGGAAAAGGAAGAGCAGGTAGCACAAAACATCAATATGGAAAACAAAAGGCACTGCTTTGTAGTAATATGCCTTCCCACTTTCATTCTAGAATACCACCGGACTCGTGAGATCACTTCCTGGTGTGGTGAGGAACTCCTGTCATGGCCCCAGTTCTGCGGGTGCCTTCTCCTGGCTCAGACTTGGCCTTTTCGTTCTGTCCTTCTCAATTCACCTCTGTCATCCCCACCACCTTGCCCCCGTCTCTTCCTCGCCTTTCCTTTTTTTTCTGTTTTTGAGTCGGAGTCTCACTGTCGCCCAGGCTAGAGTGCAGTGTCACGTTCACGACCACCACAGCCTCGAACTGCTGGGCTCAGGCAGTCCTTTCACCTCAGCCTTCCAAGTAGCTGGAACTACAGGCACTTGCCACCACGCCTAGCTAATTTTTTGATGTACTGTAGAGATGAGGGCTCGCCAAGTTGCCCAGGCTGGTCTCGAACCCTGGGCTCAGGCAATCCTCTAGCCTTGGCCTCCCAAAGTGCTGGGATTACTGGTGTGAACCATTGCATCCAGCTCCTCCTCACCTTTTTTATTCCTCCTGCATGTCAGTGCTCTTCCCTGCTCATTTCAAGACTCTGCTGACATCATGTATTGGGTTTGTTCAGGGAAATAACATATGGCCTGGACCATGTTGAGTAAGTGATGGTGGCTTTTATGACTAGAGTTGCTGTTACCCAGGGTAGGCCTCAACCATTAGCATCTTTTACGATGAGAAGACTTCTACTGACGCTGGTGCTGAGGATAAATGACTTGATGGGGTAAGGCAGAGAGGAATGAGAGTAGAGAGGAGGGAGTTCAGAAGAGGTCAGAGTTGACAGGTCAGAACTGCTTAGCCCATGGATGAGTTTGGGCAAGCGCATGCATGTATGCTGTGTGTTTTACAGCCCGAAGTGGATACTAGCTGCGTTCTTGGCCGCGGAAGAATAATTCATAAACCTAGGCTTCCTTCCCTACGTGCACTTTGAAAATCCCACCTTAATTGTGTGCACCTTATGATTACAGGCCATTAGAGACCATTAGCAAATGAACGATGCGATTTCAGTCAGGAAAGGCAAACTCTCTTGTGAAATGCAAACCTAGTTTCACATATTAATTGCTTCTAATTAAGGAGGAACATTTTGGCCAATTAGCTTTTGGAATTTAAGTGGAATCAGAAGGATAATTCAGAAATTTGCTAATTGCTTCCTCCACTGCAGCTGTCTGTCTGCCTTTAGACAAACATAGACGGTGGGACACGAGGTTGCAGATACCAGTGGCTGAGGGGCTCAGACTCCTTTTGCTGAAGTAGCTGCATGTGGAGACAGCAATCACCCATGTCTTTGACATTCACAACGGGAAACAGACGGGGGAAAAAACAAGGGCAGAAATAGGGACCAGAAGTATCAGACTGGACTCGGAAGACCCAGGCTCTGCATCTGACCTGACTGCAGAGGTTGTTGGCTAACACCGGGCATGTCCTATCACTTCTCTAGGATTTCTGGACACGAGATGGCAGTGGTCTCTTCTGGCTTTAACCTTCCGTAATCCCTGATGGGCTTTCGTGATTCCTGACACGCTTCCACGATGGCACGCAAGTGGGAGCTGTGTGGGAGAGCAAAAGACCCCAGGAGAGAAGGGCCACGTGCCTGTGGACACTTGAGCACAGTCTCGAGACGGATCTTCTGGGCCAGCAGCTGCTCCTGCAGCCCATGGATTTCCTGGAGGAGAAGGTCTTTGACCATCTCGTGGCACTGTTCCATTCTAGCTTTTTCCACGTCTCTGGACTCCTTTGTGTGGTTTTGGTGGACACTTTGGTCTTTTCCACAGTATTGGCCTCACTGGTCCTCTGACCTTGTCGTTCTGTCTCTCCATCCAGAGCAGAGGGCCTCCTGGCAGTCTCCATTCCTGCCTTGTCTTGCTTTGCCTCTTGCTGCAGAAGAGGCTCTCAACACGAGTCCACCTACCAGAGCTGTTGATTGAACTTGGTAATTACAAAGATGAGTCTTTTGGCATCTTGACTTGGGCTTAATGCCGCAATCCTCATTATTATATAATAGCTCACCAGTTAGAACTTGCTCATCAACTCCTCCTCCAACTATAGGATTCTTCTTCAAAATAAAAATAAAACAGGTTATCATCCACTACTTCCCTTTCCATGAAAATAAAAGCTGCTGTCTGTTGTGTATGAAGATGGTGCTGTTGATAGATCGTTCCTGTGTTTGATTTCTTATGAACTCTTATGTGACTTTCTGTGCCATGTCAGTAGCTGACATCACACTCCTACACCTTCAGCCTCCTGTCCTGTGGATAGGAAGCAGATGAATTAAGATAACGCTCTCTAGGAAAATGGAATATACAGTTGTGACCCCCAACAACGTGAGAGTTAGGGATGCTGATCTCCTGAGCAGTTGAACATCTGTGTATCATTTTTCAGTCTAGAGAAACTTAACTACTAATAGCTTACTCTTGACTAGAAGCCTTACCAAACACATAGCCAGTGGACACATATTTTGTATGTTGTATGTATTATATACTGTCTTCACACGATCAAATCCACGAGGGAAAAGAAAATGTTCTTAAGAGAGTCATAAGGAAGAGAAGATATATTTCCTCTTCATTAAGTGGAAGAGGAACATCATAAAGTTCTTTATCCTTGTCTTCATGCTGAGGAGGAGGAAGAGGACGGGTTGGTTTTGCTGTCTCAGGGGTGACAGAAAATCCGTGTATAGGTGGACCCATGCAGTTTAAACATGTGTTGTTTTAGGATCGACTGTAAAAGGAGCTCAAATGACTGTGCTCAAGATGTGGCTGTAGCACTCTTCCGGGTGACACTGCTTGCTGGGTGGGATCTGACTTACTCCCAGGGCAAATGCTCTCTCGACAGAATGGGTTCCCTCTACAGCATCTCACCTGGAGGGCCTGTTCCCTTTGCCCGAAGAGAGGGGATTCTTACAGAGTAGGCATGAGTTGGTAATCATACAAGCCCACTGCTGTGTGGAAAGAAAGTACATGCTGTGGGCACGCCAAGTCTCATTTGGGTCCTCTCCATGATTTGGGTCACGCTTCTTGAGTTCCGCCATGTTCCTCACAGGTCAGAATATCCCTTCTAGAGCCTTCTGATGGCAGTGTTTGTAATTTCCTGGCTGGGATTCTATGCAGAAAATGGCGCCATCACGACATGCTCTCCATCACGACAGGGTCCGAAGAATTCAACAGATGCATGTTCGAGGTGTGTTCTCATTGTGTGCAGCCTTCATTAAAAGCAATTAAGACTTGGCATATATTCTTTTTGGATGATGAATAGGCCATCTCCACTCCTCCTTTTGGGAGGTCAGTTACCAGTTACCAAAAATGAAACACCTGCCTTGACATCAACGTGCTGCTGCCTGAAACTGAGCTGGTCGCAGCTTTCTCGAAGCTGTTAAATCCATCTGTTGTGCCAAAAAAAATGGGGCCTTGTGTTTACTTAAGTCCTGAATAAATATGGTGGATTTGGGGACACAAGTCTGATGAAAAACTCCTCCCTAGGCCAACATGATTAAAAACTGTTAGCTTGGTTAGCTATCATTTATAAAGCATACGGACCTGGATGGCAACACACGGTCATTTGGTGGCATAAAGCACGTTGTCGAAGAAAGCCTCTCCCAATTTGAATTCCAATTAATGCAATTAATATTTTCCATGCACAGCATCGGGGAGAACACATTTCCCCGTGATTTAAATGAGCCAGGTTGGCATGATGTACACAATTAATCGCTGAAGGGCTTGGGAGCAGATTGCTGATTATGCCAGGAGGTAGGAAGATGAGCTTATATAAAACCCAGCTTAACACTTTATTACTGTTATTTTCCAGGTATTCACGGGAGAGGACGCTGGATTCCCCGAATGTCTTACTCCTTGGCTAGAGTTTACTGTGTTACCTCAAATGCCTCAAAGAGGGGCTAAGTATAAAATCTTCCCACAGGAACGCTCATGCTTCTGTCTAGGGTGGGGCAGGCAGGGCTGGCGGGAGGCTTGTCACCTTCGGGATGTGGAACTCGAAGAGGCAGAGTAAGCGACTGAACGAGAACTCAGTGTGGGACCCACAGGAGGAGGCTGTTTCATTCACTCGTTAGCCCCAGTGTTCCAGACCTCATCACAAACATCACTGCTGTGGACTTTCAGAAGTTTGCAGGGGACTTTCACCATCTTTGATCTGCAGATGAGGACACAGAGGCTCCAAGGTTTCCAGTGACAGAGCCAAGTCAGAGTGAGTCAACTGGATGACAGACAGCCCTGGCCTGCCGTGGACCTCTCTGCCTGCCGGTTGGGTCTGGAGGCCACACTCTCTCCCAAGGTCCTTCCTCACAGCCATGGCAGAGCGCTGTACAGGGAATTCCTCTCTCTGGACTCCCAGACACAAATGCAAAGTTCACAGGTCTCAACTCTTTCCCACAGAGGAACATGTGTTTTTGTGGAAAGACCACACAGAGGAGTCAGGCTCTGTATGTTGTTTCCAGATCTGGCCTGCACTGGCCGCGTAGTCTGAGTCAAATTATAGAGCCCCGGCCACACTCGGCTGGAAGGAATTTGGGGATTGCCTCTGTTGGTGCATCAGAACCACCAGGACTACTCCTTAAGGCACAGATTCCTGGGCCTCACTCCCGGAGATTCTGATTTAGTAGGTCTGGGGTGGTGCTGGATTTGGCTTTTCCAGCAAGCTTCCAAGGCAGGCTGATTCACGGACCACACTCGAGCAACACTGACCCGTGCTACCTCGTCTTAAGATGGATTGGCAGGCTTCTTAAGGGCCAGATAGCAACTATTTTAGGCTCTGCAGACCATCCAGTCTGTGCTGCAACTACTCAACTCTGCCCCTGTAGCATGAAAACCGATGTCAACAATGTGTATGTGAACGGGTACGGCTGTCTTCTGATAAATCCGAACAAAAACAGGACGTGGCCCACGGGGTGTGGTTTGCTGACCCTTCTTGGACTCACCCCATGCTAACAGCAACTTGGGTCTTGAGTTATTTCCTACCTCTCTTGCTGCAAAATGGGGATGAGATTCCTAGCAGTATCCTCCTCCAGGGTGATGGTGAAGCCACCACATCTCAATAAACACTGGAAGAATGCTCGGTATCAGGCCCAATCAGCTCCCTATTATACGCTATACTGTCTGGGAGTATGACACCTTCGTTGATTATCGTAACCTTTGAATCTGGTTTTGTGCGCCCTCTAATTATCAGGCATCACATAAGAAAAATAAGCATGCTAAGAGATGACAGAAAGGATCATTTTGAAGGGCGATTTAGGAACTTTCTTGCTGTCAGAAAATAAAAACAGAACTGCCTCTAGCACGCAGAACAAAAAATGAGTGTGTGACACAGCATGACAAAACAACAGTTGATGCTGGCCTGAAACACCACCTGCCTTTGCCGAGTGTTCTACAGAAAAAAAATTCTGCAAACAAAGACATAACCAACAAGTTATATTATTTTTTATTCATGTTAGAATTTCTATCAGTGTTTGAACATTAATATTTAGAGAGTTTGTACATTTCACCTTCCAAGGTTTAAAATGAGAACCACACTAGGTCACAAATGGTAACTAATAAACATGTCACGATCGCGGGAATATCCAGTCGCTCTCACTCTCTTAACACTGTTAAACATTTTCTTTACCTTGCTGCAATTTACAACGAAAAGTGTGTCCCACTCATGTCTCAGCAAAGTTCCAGACGTTATGGATTCATCACATATAAATTCTTTAAAAATATACTTCTGTCAAAAGACTTGATGACTACTATGTACACTACAAAAATAAATTTTCATATAAATAAATTATATGGCATACTTTTATCTTTGCAATTGAAATGACACACACTCATCTCCACCCACACTGGCAGACAATGAGACCCCGTTTGAATATTTATTTTCTTTAAACTTCTTACGTAACACCTACCATGAGTCCTTAACGTCAATGTTATATACTCTGAACTATTTAACATTAGTAAGCACTCTATACAAATAAAAATTCTGTTCAAAGTAAAACATAGCTGTAATAGTGTTTCCAATAGAAATAAAATCCCTGCAATTTTTTTTTTGTTATAAACTGGCATGACAAATACTGTAGGAAAACATTCTTATGATACAAAATTATAAATATCAGCAAAGATTTAAAAAAAAAATTAAAACATCCAAATAAACAAACAAGACAGACAAAATAAAACTATCTTAAAAAGAGAGAGAGAGAGAGAGAGAGAGAAACTCTTAATCGTCTGCCGGCCCCCCAGCTCTCCCTTTGCCAGTGTGACTATTGGAGAAAGTTCCACACTGTGCAGAAACCAGGGGGCCACACGGGCTCTGGAGCACCACGAGCTGGACTCAGGGCACGAGTGAGGGCACGCCGAGAGCCAGAGGGACTTCAGAATTTTGCATCGTCTCTCTCCTCAACGTAGGACATACGTTTCTTGAGCAGAACTGGGTGTTAGGTAGGCAGACAGTGCGGCTGACAGGCACCGAGACAGTGGCAGGAGGTGGCCGGGGTCCCCGGCCTGTTCACACACACGCGCACGCGCACACACACACAACCTGGCAGCCACAAGAGGCTCCCCATCAGCATATTACAGTTTGTGGCGAGTTGTAGGGTCTGAGGTCACTACACTGCCGGCACTACCAGAGACTGTGGCCTTTTGCTGAAGACTTCCCACGTAACACACAAGAGGGGAGAACGGGAGCTGCCACGTGCGCGTTCCTCACAGTAGCTGAGGCCTCCGTCCTGGGGGACGTGGTCCTTGCCTTGGACTGCTCGCCTGTAAACAAGGCACTGGTGTTGGTGTGGAAGGAGAGCCGGCTACCCAGGGCTGCCCCGACATTTGCTGGTCTCCGGCTAGGAGCGGAGGGAGCCCCAACCTCAGAGCCCGAGAACAGAGCCAGTAGGGAAGCCAGCCTTCAGAAAAGAGGCCTGTTCGGGAGATCTGCCCCCATACCCACTGCTCACGGGGCGAATGCCATCAGCACCTTCCGGTTGTTGGATGATGGCACTCCGCAGGAACACTAACGGCGGGAGGAGGGAGACTGTATTTGGATCTGCTTATGAACCCACAACACTGAGGTGATCGCTCCTGAAGCTTGCAGCCTACGGGACTTCTGACTCTGTGCCACCACAATGGTTCTCGAGGTCGGTTTTTAAGGAAGATGCGGACAGATTCAGAAAGCCCAACCAGCAGTTCAGTTGAGGAAGAGAGGGAGTTTCAATGACAGGAACGCAAAACATCATCTCCGGAGTTCTTGCGGTGCAGAATTTGACAGGTCTTTCTACCTGCATCAGGGCCATGGCCTCCCAAAGATGTGCAACTCACTCGGGTTTTGGAGGTGAGGGGACTGTGTGTGTGTGTCGGTCACAAGACGAGCACGTGCCGCATACGGTTTGAGAGTGTCCACTCGCGGCCTGGCACCAGTAGGCACATCAGCTAATTCTTTAATACCAACGAAGATGTCGGCTCTATACCCTGAGGTTCCAACATCCACCACAATCCTCCACATGAAAGAACTTATTTCCTCTAAGCTCAAGTCGGGGTGTTTGGACCACAACCCATCACGCTAAGAGATGCCGCGAACAGAGGCAAGGCTGGCTTCTCCTGGGCGGATTCAGAAGGATGAGGCGGATGTCCAGGGCCAGCCCTCCACCAGCACAAAGCGATAAAGATCTCCTGACTCTTCCAGCCTGACTAAGGTCAGAGCCCACTAAGGCTTACACACAGTGAAAAGAAACCAACCAAGGACAACAACAACAAAGATCCCAACAGTACACTGCATCAGGAAGTCACCCACGTGCTCACACACACAGCCAGACAGGAGAACCACACACGCCGCCGCCTAGAGAAGCCACCGGGATTAGCGTGCTTTCTTCATATCTGCTCATTAAACGACAACAAAAAATTACCACGCATAGCGTGTTCGAAAGTTAACAGTAACGTTTCATACTACCACAGGGTTGTGATATGCAAATTTAAAATATTTTAAACAGAGACCTTTACAAAATAACCCTATTACATAAGCCATATTTGCATAGAATTATACAGGTAAATTATACAATATTTAAGCAGCAGCAACATATGCTGGAATTTAAGACTACATTAAGCTTGGTTGTGGCACAGAGACCAATGTACAAACAGGGAGGGGTCCCACTGCAGCCTCCCCACACTACTTTACATTGTTCCTTCGTATATTATACATGTGTACACCTCTTAAATATTTATAGAGATATTTAACAAAATAATACAATCGGTTACAGTAACGGTGAACCGCTCTCCTGGTGCTCGTCTCTTCCATGACACCAAGCGGTTCTCTTCGAGCAGTTCTGGAAAGAGGTGGGGGCGGGGGGGGTTTCCAATCTTTGGCCTCTTTGCTTCAGATTTTAATCACCCTTTAAAAAGAAAACAAAAGAGGAGTCAAGCCGAGTAACAGGTGTGTGAGTCCACGTTTATAAAGAACAAAAACAGGCAAAGGGATCTGGGTATGAGACATCAGGACAGTGGGGTGTGGGCATGAGGGGGTTGGCTGCACTAATTGTGCCCTTGGTGACCATTCGCTGAGGTGTTCGTTTACCATAGATGCCCCTTATGGCTCTTCCGTCAAGACTGGCTCATAGGCCAAAGGCACTGACGTCGTTAGCGTCTGTGAGTCACGCCAATCCTCAAGACACAGGTCAAGGATGGGGGCAAGAGACTCCCCCCGGAACTGGCCTCGTTCCCCAAAGACGACAAAGCTTAGCCTTGCCTTGGGGATGGAAGGTTGCTGGGGTCCCGTTTGGGTCCAGTCAGCGGGGTGCAGCCTGAGAGCCCCAAGGAGCTTTTCCCTCCGCTGCTGCCGAAGGCCCCGCTGCCCGTGTGAGTCCGCAAACCACGCGCACACACGCACACACACACCCCCTACCTCAGTTGGCGCTGCTTCCCCGGGGCCTCTCCTCACACTCCACGTCCTGCAGCTCTATGACTTCCACCTTCGAATCCCTCCTTTCACAGCGGACGTGAAAAGGCACGTGGGGGTCCTCGAACAGCCCGGGGTCAGTCTCGGGGTAGCCCTCGTAGCCCGGGCAGAGCCCCCCTCGGGGGCTGCGCCCAGGTCCAGTGACGGGCGGGGGGTGCACGGCCACAGTCACAGAAGCGGAAGCCGTCACAGTGGTGATGGGCTGGCAGTAGCCGGGCACGGAGCTGCCCACGGCAGAGGATGCCGGGTTCCGAGGGTTGTGAGGACGGGCCCCACGGGCCCCTGAGCGGTCCCGACTGCTAGGGCCAGAATGCCCGTCAGTAGAAATTTCAAAAGCGTCTCTGCGCGGTCTGTAGGGGGGCGGCCGCAAGCCTTCTCGGGGGGGTTCCCTGCGGGGCTGCTGGCCTGGCCGTCCAGGAGGCAGAGACCCCGAGTCCAGGTGAGGCTGCTGTCGACTGTTCGAGGGTGGGTGAAGCCTGGATTCGGGGTGGACCACCTGCAGAAGGCGAGGGAGGGTTAGAATGAGCAGGCAGGTTGCCAACTCCAGGCTGGGCACGGACCCCCTGCTCACACCCTTCCCTTTTCAGCTGTAACCGAGGGCTTGGCCAAACCCAAGGAGCCGGTGGGGGCCTTCCACCCACAAAAGAAAAACTCATGCTTTTAGCAACCTCCAAGACACAGCAGGAGCGCGTATTTGGATCCAGTTTCCAGCCTCGCACCCACACAGCTGGCTGGATACATACGGCTGCTACCCCCAAAGGCAGGGCTGTGGTCTGAGAGCCTCCACGCCGCTTCCCCGCCACAACTTGCCCCTCCCTGCCACGCTCGGTCCACTCAGACCCTGTGCTCCTCTTTGCCCAACACTGCAAAGGGCCTGGCCCCCACTGGCCTGAACGCAGGACACGGGGCACATGTCTATATTACGCGGTTAGACGCAGCAGCCTTTCGAGACGTGGCTATTTAGGTCTGGATGAACTCAAACTCAAAATCCAGTTCCTCAGTGGAACTGGCCACACTTCCAGAGCCCTGTGTGGCCAGTGGCTACTCTCCTAGAGAGCAGCGAGGGCATTCTCATCATCGCAGAGAGTTCTGCAGGACAGCGCTGCTCTGTCTGACTGTGAGGAATCTGGTCTCTGGGTCTCTACACAAAGCACGGAGCAACACAGTGGCCACATCAATCAAGAGGACCGTGACCAACTTCAAAGTCGTTCAGCTTGTACCTATTTTTAGGCTCCCGCTGAACAAAACCAGATTCACGCTGCAGCTCAGCGGGCGCCGTCACGGGGGGTAAGAGGAGGACAATTTAGGTTATTTGGCTGGCCTCTCTCCCTTTCACGGAAGGGCTGCTCTGGCCTGGGACTGGAATACCCATTTCCTGGAGGGACGGCAGGGGGCCCTCAGTGGAGCAATAGGAACCTCAGAACCTTCCTTGGGTTTTCGGTGCGGAGTTCCTGGCCGGGGAGCACAGGGCTGAGGAAGGGGCCGGGACCCTCGGCGCCTCCCAGAAGGGACTCCCAGGCTCCTGGTGACCTTCCGGAATCACCAAAGGCCAAGAACCCAGGGGTGACTTGCAGCCTCTCCCTCCTCCTAGCCACCTGGAATTTGAGCTTGGAGTCACAAAAGTTTCTGGGAAAGTCTTAGACGATAATTAAAATAATGTCGAAGCAAGGGCAATAGAAAGTTGCAGAAATGAAAAAAGAAAAAAAAATTTCTGCTTGCAATAAAAATACCACTACATTTTTAGAAAGCATAATTCTAGAGTGATATGCGGTTAAAAAAACAAAAGGCAAGAAATGCTTTCTCTCTGGCCCTTAAGCTCCAACTCTGCACACCCTAAACAAGATACAGGCTAATGCTTGTGTCGTGACGTTCCTGGCCCCTGCCCTCTTTGGATATATGGCTGCCCACAGGGAGAGGACTTTGTTATAGTTTAAAAGGAATCAAGTATTGGCAACTTCACGATCCGACCTGGCATATTTCTCTCTGTCTCCCACCTGTCTGTCTGTATGATCTGAAGGGAGGGGCTCACAGGGACCACCTGGCCCACTGCCAGGGTTGGGAAGTCACCCCCCCCCCCGTCCCAGGGTGACGTACAGTGGAGCGGGCGAAAACAGGGTTTTCTGTGGCCTCTACGATCACTTGGTGGGCGGGGCCCCCGACACCCTGCTGAGCCTCGTAATGGCGGAGCTCCTCGCTGATGCCGGACACCGTCGTCTGAGAGCTGTACTCCGAGTCCGATGAATCCGACCCACTGTTCATGTGACCGGGAGGCACGGCAAATCGGACGACACTGGGGGGCGGCTCAGGGGACGGGGTGGGCAGCCGGTTCAGGCCGTTGGCCGGAGACACCTGTTGAAGGGGATGTCACATTCCAAGTGTTATCGTCTGCTTCCCTGGGCCCGCACTCAAAGTTCAAAGCATGGTATTATTATTCAGGGGTCTCTGTCCTTATCCTGGGGCCCCATGAGTGCACTGTATTCACCTCCCTCCCTCTGCCATGTGGGGGACACTCGGGTCCCACAGCTGGAGCAAAAGAGCTGCCCTCTGCTTGGACACACTGGAGAGGTAGAACGTGCACTCTTTACTCATATTAAGCCCAAATGTTCATCTTGAGTGGAAAGTCTTCATTTACTATATATAGATCTATACAGACTCAGGCTGCCAATCAGTTGGTTTAAACAAAACCAAACCAGTTCTACATCTTCCAGAACTATTAAACTGGAGAGGGAAAAAAAGAAAGGCACCGATATCGAGATGTTTACTGAAAAACAACCCATAACTGGGGATATACCCAAACACTTAACTTAGATGTGGCACCAGAAAACACAGATGGGGCGGGGGGGTTATGGATCAGACGTGACGTGTAATTACCAACCTCAGGATACGGTCCAAAGAAAGACAAAAGAACTGGAAGCAAAACCAGCCCATTGAGAACACCCAGGATTGTGAGGATCGCCAGGACAGCAAAGAAATACCTTGAAGACAGAAAGGGAAATGATGACATTCCCTGTGGCCAAAGCCAAACCGGCTCCCCTTCACCTACCCAAACGCCGCGGCGTGTCAACACCAGAAACGGCCAGAACCCACCCCACCGAACGGGCAGTCGCCAACTGCAGCTCAAATTCAGCCCAAGAGGGGTTTTTTTGTTTGATTTTTTTTTTTTTTTTTTTTTTTTTACCTTATGACTTTGAGGACTACATTCCACAACCCAAAGTGTTAGTTCATGAAGGGAAGAAAAAAAAATTAGTTTGTTAATTTGCTGAAGTCTCATGGCATGTCATGTTATTTATGAATGTGTGACACAAACACAAAAATATGGAACGCGGGCTGAATGGCTGAGCAGACTGAAAGCACAAACACAATGCCGGGGGGCCCGCTCGCGAAAACCCAGCAAAAGCAAACAAATGAAGTGAAGGGAGTAGAATTGAAACAATTTAGCCCAGGAGGAAAAGCAGCCCACTTCTGCCGGCAGCTAATCCACTGTGAAATGCTTCTGCATCTTACGGCAGAATCTCTAATTAAGTCTCCAGCGTAGCAGGTAAGGCTTTCCCTGGGCTTTCATTAATCACAACTTTCTGCCTAGAATTCTGTGAGTTCCAGTTTTACCAAATAGCTCCAATTGCAACCTTTTTAGAACACAGGAACCAGCTTTCTGCAAAGAAAATGCTGCCCATTCTGTGCGCGCCGGGGCATTGTGCTGGGTGAGGGCACTCCACAATGCCGGAGCTGCTCTGCGGGCCAATCTTTTGTTGAACAATTTAGCATCTCTGAATACTCTTGTTTTGCGTCAGCCAATTCAAACATAAAGGCCGCAGCACCATGGCAGGAGGGGAGAGTGCACAAGGCGTTCTGCTTTCCCACCGTCGAGGGTGAAGGTCTGGGATCCTTCACGAATACCAAGGTAAACCTGTCAGCCAGGGACAGCCTCTGGCGGACACGCCACACAGCTGGAGGGTGCGGCAGACTCCACGCTAGGATGCCTTTCTGGAACTAATGATTTCCAGGGCAACTGTGATGGAAGTGGGCCGGAGCTGGGGAGAGGCTCAGGGTGTTCTGGGAAGAGGGAGGACAAGGTATCTCTTAATGGTCCTCTGGTTCATAAAACGGAAAAGGCACCCCACTTTGCCATGTCTATATACGTTTCGACATCAGATGAAAGGGGAGAGAATCCCTATAAAATACAAATACCTCGCAGCTATCGTAAACACTAGAAACTACTGAGCTGCCTCAGTAAGAACCAAGCAGCCAACGTCTTGCTCTAATGTAAACTGCTGGAACTTTCAGCCGAGGCATATATCAGCGGCAGGCATTAAGACATTTGCATCCCATCCATCTAGCCAAAGCATAAACAGACCAATTAGATTTCTGACGGCTTGGTATATACAATGTCTGCTCATTTATTCGACCTCGGCGAGGGCTTCATCAGGTTAATCCATCCCGTTCTAGAAAATGGGAAGCCCTTTTAAGTGCTTGAAACAGGAACTCTCGTGTCACCGGGAGGGAACAAGCAGCCATCGGTTAGACCAGAGCACTGGGATTCTGCCACCCAGGTCCCCAGCTGGGTGCTCTGATTCAGGCTAAGATTCCTCCCAGTGGCTCACTTAGCATTCCCCAAAAGGTCGAGTCAGATCCTCAGCTAACTTATGAGATCCCAGCATGCCCTGTGTTTTCCCAACTGTGAACTCGTCACTCCCGCCAAAGACCTGAAGCTGCACAGAGGGTTACAGGATACGCAGTCCATGTTATTTGCTGTTGTGCAAAATGGCGCTTCTGTTGAGTGAGAAAGTAAATTTGCAAAACGAGCTCGTTAACCCTGAGCTTTTGTGCTGTAAGAGACAATACCAATGCCCGAATAAGTCTATACTAGGAAAACAAAGGACAAGTCCAGGTCAAATTAGGAGCTTCAAACAAAACACAGACCAAAACTTGTAACTGAGTTGGGCAACTTTCTCTTTGGTCTCAACAAACAAGATCTTATGAGTTGGCTGGTCAGCTCATCAACAGTCTGTGGGTAGACGACCGGTGCCACGGAGATTGCCACGAACATCACCTGGGAGCTGGCTGGATATGCAGACTCTGCCCTCCCGCTAAGACCCACCCTGAAATCCCACCTGCACTCAAGAGAGCCTCAGAGAATTCGTCAACACACTGCGGTGGGAGAAGGGATGGTCTACACCGTCACAGCTACTCCACCTCACCATTCGCCCCATGTCACAACTCCAGTGAGCAAACTCTGGCCCTCATTCTAGGACGGCTGAATCTCCATGACGCTGAGCTGCCCAGAGGACGATGTCACAGGCCAACCAATGGATTATCTTTTTCTGTCATAAACAAACTTGGGCTACAACTTCTAGTTGAAACCCTCCTCTCCCTTCTTGAAAACAAGAAACCACCTCTCTTTCTCTCGCAAACCAGACATATCTCACATTTGGTTCTGCCCTATCATGGGTCCCATTCTGGACTATCTTCTACTTATTGACGATTCTGGCCTTGTTTCTCCACAAAGGAGCAGTGTTCCATCCAAGAGTGGCCACCTTATAAAGCCACAGAGACTGTTCAGAGAAGAAAATGGTTTCTTTCTCTGCGGTTCTCAGATTCTTTTCAAAAGGAAAACTCGCCCTCCTTTTATATTTCACAAAGTCATATTCTTGACTAAATCAGCCAGAAACAACTTGCCTTGAGATCCAAAGAGAAGTATCCAAACTAGGCTTGAATTCTCAAAATGGACACCGGAGCTAAATGCCAAAGGCTTCCTAATTCTATGTGGGGATCTGAATAGGAAATCTAGGGACACTGTCTTCATTTCTTAAAATAGGGTCAGGTGACAACTTTAGGTATCTGTAAGTTTTCCTTTTTGCAGTTTTGAAGGAGACACCAATAACTGAGACACGACTGGGTGATCCTTCAGCCTCAAGCTGTGGAGTTGTCTTTGCTGTTAGCCCCAAACCTCCATCTTCTGCCTTCAAGATATACCCCAAGACAGCTCCAGAAGAAGCTTGGATGTACACCCCTCAGCATATTTCTGCATTCAAAAATTCAAAAGCAAGTAGAGACACAACGAAGAGATGCTGCAATCTACCAGAAACAGAAGGAAATAAGCAACAAAGATCACATGAGCTCACAGCATGATTTTTATCACAAGCGTCCTCTCACACTCCTGCTTACCTGACAATGAAGTCAAATTCAGATCCCGCAAGCATGAGCACTCCCAGCAGAGTGGACACGGCACCATCCAGGACGGGTGCAAACATGTGTTCCAGGGCCAGCACGGCCCTGCGGTTCTTATCACCAATGGCTGTTAAAAAGGCCTGTGCAACAAGAAAGTTCATATAATCAGATTCCTGGATTCTATATGGTAAATGGCCAGCCTTGTCTGACATGCCATAAACCGCTTTAATCTCGTGACTGTTTAGCTGATGGAAAAAGTGAGTAGTAGCTCAATTAGTTGAATCTAGGCTTACACCGAAATGACCTGTCCATGCTATTGGGTCATACTCGGTGTTGATATACATCTTTGACAAGACAACACAGAAACCATGAAACCACCGAAAAATGAGCAGAAGTGTTCCTTTCCTTGCTACTCAAAATATCTCACACCATTCACACGGTGGGGGGGGTGGCCCTCTGGTTACAATAGTCCCAGCATTCTGGCAAATGTTTTGGATGGCCGAACTCTTGCTTCTGAAAGGGCTCAGCTCAGTGGCACAAGCAATTGGGTGTAGAACCCGTATTTCCTGATAATGACGCTGAGGTGAGAACTTCCGTCATGGCGTCAAACTGATGTGTTTGTCGCACATCAAAGCACTATGAAAGTATCACAAGAAACAAAGGACATACATTCAAACCCGGCCTGTTGTAACTCTATGTGGATGGATGTGTCCCTGCTTCTTTTGCATTCCTAAAACTCCTCCAGGTCAAGAATGCTGTTGATACCAGATGGAAGCTTTGCAGAGACAGGCCACGCTGTTGGTTTAAGAGTGTGACCCCTGCAGGGAGGGTTGAGCCTGGCACAAGTTCTGCCTCTACTTGAAAGTTCAGGCTGTTGTGGCATACACAGAGAGGTGAGGGCTGCAAGGCTCTGCAGGGTGCATTCCTGTCCCTTTCTACTCTGTGGATAGAGAGGAATGGCCACTCTCCTTCGCAGACAAAATATGAGCATACACAGGTGTGCTACATGTTCTCATAATTATCTATAAAACAGGTTTTAATCTCGAAGAGTTTAATAAGACCTTAGGGTCAGTAAAGCTGCCTTTTGCTCTCGGGAGAAAAGTACCATGATGGTTTGGCACCATATTCAGACCACGAGGCCATAAGGGTTATGCAATCTATCCTACTGCACACAGCCTCTACGTTACTGAGGAAGCAAATGGACAGGAACCCGCCAACTTCTTAAAGATGTTCATGGAAGAAGCATCTTCTCCACCGACCTCATTTCATCATTTTGCAAACCTTGTAAGAACAGTAATTGCTTACTTTAAATAGAACTTCACATATGGGATAAGAATATCTTATCTTGTGCTTGGATGGTGCTCGGATAAGCAATACAGTTTACAGACTGTAGTCAGCATTTCTGTGACAAAAATATGTCCCAAGATGCCCTTGCTTGCCATGCTAGCTACCAAAAAAGGTGGCTTTCATTTGCATCAGAATAAAATGACTTGTGGATTTTTAACTCACAGGCAAATCGCTCTCTGTTTCTGGAGAAATGGTGTTGGAATTACCAGTTTCCTAAGCGCTGGACTGGTGTGTTCTTCTTTTTTAAATAAACAAAAAACCAAAACAATAACAACAACCCAAAACACCAAAATCAATAACTCTCTCCCTCCTCCCAGTTCAATGGAAGAAAATAATTTGGGCAGGCTCAACATTGAGAGACCACTGTTTCTACATTATCGGTTTTGTCTTATACATCGGGAAAAAAGCAGTATCCTTCAACAAAACATTCCTTCTGAAACACAAAACTTTACAATTTCTAAACTGCATAACAACAATCCTGAAAGACTGCAGAAGGCATAAGGCTGCGGAGTATGTGTAAACATACAGATGCCATGTGTGGAGCCCAAGGAAACTCAGTGCTAGAGACTGCAACAGCAACACTAAAAGTAACTTGGTCCAAGTCCAATGCTAGGCTCCTGGTGAGGGTATTTCAAACATTAGTATTCATTCAGTCAATAAATATTTATTGAATGCCTACTAGCAGCCCCAAGTACTTAGGCTATAAGCACATCTGCGGATGGAACATAGTTTACACACTGCCATGAGGCTTTTGGATAATTCTTTGATCAACGTATACAATGGGCTTGTCTCTTGGCTTAAAGATTCCTCCTGAATTTCAAGTCCCTCCAACAAAGCTTTCCTAGGAAAGGCACAGAAAGAGAGAGAGGGGAAAAAAGTGCTGTTGAAAGCAACGCTTGTTCTCTGACTTTTTGCTGTCATGAATTTAGAGGCTGGGAGGTCCAAAGAGCTGGGTGGGCTTAGGTGGAAGAGCCCGCAGCTCTTCAAGGCTGAGCACCAGAGCCTCCACTCCTAGGCCCGAGGGCATCTCCTTGGCTGTAGGCTCACCTCACCCTCAATTATGCCATTCCCAGGCCTGCTTGGTCTCGTTTGGTCTCCACTGTTACTATTGTTTTTAAAATTGTGTGTATGTGTGTCCTTCCCACCCCATACAGTCACACACATCTGTCTCGGTTGGGAATAAAGTTGCACTTTCAGGATTAATGACATTCAACATCAAATGACCAGGGTCCTTCCTGGTCCCCCCTCTAACACATCTACGCTGCCCACGGCGAAGACCCAGCTAACTTTTACCTCCCAGGCCCCTTCTCCTTATACTCCTCTAGGGGGAAAGAAATCCAGAAAACTTCCAGCCACTCCCGGGGAACTCCTGCACTGTGAGGCGTGGGGCACATTCAAAGGCTCCCAATCGGGGACTAAGAAGAGAGCTAGAGGAAATTGTTTTTGCTCAGAATGCCCCCATACCAAAGCAACGTGGACGGTGAACTCCACTCCGATGCCGACAGAAGCGATCAAGATGACCACAGGCACGGCGCTCAACTTGATTCCAATGAGGCCCATCATGCCGAAAAGCTCGACCGTCATCAGCGCCAGGACCATCACCTTGAGAAGGCACAGGGGGATTAGCGTGTGGGCACGTCACACTCTCGGTGTGGCCAACAAGGGAGAGTGCCAAGAGATCGCGAGCAGAGAAATATCTGTGAGCCAATACAATGAACATACTGATTTGCTTTAACTTTGGACAACTATCTTTACTTCCTTATTTAGCTTCCTGTTGCGAAGGGAGAATCTAGGACAGCCCATCTGTAAGCCCGCAGAGCCCATGAGAGCAACATTTAGTCTTCTAATGCAAATTGTTTTCCCCAATACACCTGCTCTAGAAAGCAAAAAAATCTGTGAATTACGCCATCAGAGCAATCTACAAAGAATTATGTAATCATGGACTCATCACTTGGTTACAAGTTTCATATTGTTCACAACAAGCCCTTCTGTTTGGATCTTGACCACCAGAGACCGACCATCCATCAACTCACTGACTTTCTAGTGGTCTCACTCTCCATCCTTAAGAAAGCTGCTAGGACGGGGTGAATGTACGATCCGGTAGGTAAAAGGAGTCTTGCATTTGCTGGAGAGCTCCTAGGCTAAGGGAGGGTGATCTGGGAAGCTAGGGGGAGGGCGTGTCAGGTTACAGGGCCATGTGCTTTGAAGAGAGGTAGGGCAACCGGGGTGGACAAAGCAAAGCAAAGCGTTACATCCAAGGAAAAGCTTCTCTCTTTCATCTTCCTTGTAAAAATTTGTGGGGAAATGGAAAGAAAATCTGTAAGGTAGACTTTGGAGTTTCTTGGGCCAAAGAAGAGGCAAATACAAATAAAACAACAAGCTTTACACAGATGGAGAAGGAGGAAAATGAGCTTCCTTCTTGGGGTGGGGGGCAAGCGGTGGTTGTGGGGAGGAATACTGAAAGATGAACACCATCAATCACCGCGTGCCAGGAGAAACCTCACAGACTAAACATTTACCTTTGAACGTACCTGCTGCACAGACTCATGGTGCAGAAACAAAACCTGGTCTCTGTTTTCATAATTTTGGCATTTTAAAGGCTATACCATAGTTCACGGAATTTAAACACTGCCATGGTTTTATTAGAGCCTGCATGAGACTTACATCAAGTGTGTGAGTGTACTCTAGAGAAGGGATGCCAAAAAAACAGGCTAGTAATGTTAGTCTATCATTTTCTCCCCAAAGTTAAAACACACTAAGCACCTCTAAAATCATTTTCTTCACGTATCGCTGTGCTAACTTCTCTGATTATCCGTACGTGCTAAATTCTAAAGGAACTGCTACGCATTATTAGGTCTGGGATGAGGGCACCAGACAACACTTTTGAATTAAAAAAAAAAATTAGCTATGCTTTGAGTGTTTTTATTTGATAAATGTTCCGAGCTGTGATGGGAAGTGTGCTTTAAAAAGCCCCCCATCTTTCCACAACATTCTTAAAAGCTGAAGGAGGGGGGACACACGGTTAAGGCCATTAGAGGTTCTACCTTAGCCATGAACCTCACCACCTCGAGTAGAATAAATATATTACAGATGATGCAATCTATACCCTCCTCCAGAGGCCCAGACATAAACAAAATTTCCCGGCTGCAGAAAGAGCTATGCCGAAAGGAATTTGACTTCCACAAAGCCCCTTATAATAAACTCACAATGATCCCGGCCGTCCAGGGGTTCAGAAGGAAGACGGCACACACGAGGAACGTGCAGGCCAACACCACGCTGATGGACAGCAGCAGCCAGTGGCGAAGCCCGATGTACTGCTCCCAGAAGAGGAAGGGGTAGCCGTTCGGGTAGCTGGAGAGCCCTAGGCTCGTGTAGTTGCTGCAGATGGTTCTGACTTTTTCGATCGCTTCCACAAAGTCCGAGGTGTCTTGCAGGCCATTGAGGTAGAAAGGGAACTGGGCGTATTCGATGGGCTCTGCTGCCGGGACTGGAAAGAGAAGGCCACAGGGTGAGAGGGCCCAGGGGAAGGGATCCCTTGCCGTGGCTCCACAGTGGCGACGAAAAGAGAAAATGAACTTTGCAAGGAAATGCACTGGCTGCAAGTCTTATGGTACAAAGGAGGAACGATCCTGGGTCTTTTTTTCTATTTAAAAATTCTCATTTTCTATTTAAAAAGATTTTAAGCCATGGTTAACCTTTGATTTTCAAAACATTTTATTTGAAAAAATATTTTGTAGAGCTGGGGTCTCACTATGTCGCCCAGGCTGGTCTTGAACTCCTGGGTTCAAGCAATCCTCCTGCCTCGGCCTCCCAAAAGTGCTGGGATGACAGGTGTGAACCGCCAGGTTCAGCCTCTGACTTTTTATTTTTATTTTTGGCAGGTGGCGGGGAAGAGGCCATGTGAGGCAGGGAAGAAGCTCATGATCTGCATTTTCAGCCTTTGATTTTAAACTTCCAGAAACAATCCCCCTTTGGGAGGGGCCTAAATGGCTCCGGACTTAAATTCGGGAACAGTTTTTTGTTTCATGGACACACTCCTCACGGGTGTCTCCCAGACACACGTGGAAACACTGAGTGCCAACTATTTTATTCACCCACTTATGAGAGCAAAATAACGCCAGGCATGCTTTCCCGAGAAAAATGATTAACTTATCCTGTTAGTGATCGAACCCACTTAAACCTTCTATGCCTCTTTTCTAATGCAATGCTAAGTCTTCAGCAACAGGGCAAGAAATCCTCACACAACAAGCGTTTAGTTACTGCCGTTGTGTGTTCCAGACCCTTTGGGGTCATTCAGTTGACTTGCTAAACATGATTTGCCCTATTATAATCTCAACTATAAATTTTCATTAAGACAAGCCTTGGCTGCCTGCCACAGGGCTCTGGGGTTTAGATCCGGGGAAGCACGACTCGCTGCCTCGCCGGCCATGTTTGCTGGGGGACCTGTCTTCTTTCTCCCATCTTCCCCGGCCCCAAACCCACAGCATCAGCGACAACTCCTCTTCTGTACGTGCATACCGAACCCACGCAGAACCACCTTTCCGCCTCTGGTCCAAGGGGTGAAAGGAAGAGCACACTGTCGCATACAGACTTCCCTGCGCCGGTTTAAACAGCTTTGACAGAGTACAGGTGCTCGGTGGCTTACAGGAATGACCCAGCGTGCCAAAAATCCCTTCAACACCAGAGTCCACAGAGTTAAGATAAACATATAATCCCCAGAGATAAAATCCTGCGAGAGTGGAATGACACCCGACCTGGGGGCATCCCCGGTCTTCCCACGGAACAGCTGGCATCCGAGAGCGATGCCTGCTGAACCTCTCGGCCTTCAAGCCACAGACGGAGATTAGAGACTCTTCCTTCTCAACGCGATGGAGCGCTGGGCTGCATTCCGTTACACACGCTCATCTGTCTCCCAGAGTTTTCAACCAAAAGAGATATATTGTTCTGTTTATACTTTTGAACCCTGGGCAGCGTCAATGGATGAGGGCTGCTGCTGAGTTGTGGGGAACGGGGGAAGGCGCCTCTCCGAGCTCCCAGACCCCCCCATGTCATGCCACTTACTTCTCAGCCTGGTTTCTGGCATGTAGTCGGCTTTGTCATGGACCCATTCGGGTCGGTGGGGCCGGATGTTGGCCTGGGAGGCAGCATATGCGACGGGGTCGTTGCTGACCCAAGCCGTCAGGTAGATGTAGAAAGCGCTGGGATTAATGATGCCATCTGCATCCACCAGACGCTGTTTAGTCAACTACAAAAACAGGAAGAACAGAGGCCTTTGAGAGTGCAGTTGGGGGCAAACACTCCCGCCCAGAGAGAACAGAAGCTGAGCTTTGCACCAGCGTGTGCAACAAAGAAGAGAATGCCCACAGTCTGAAAGTGTCGAAAATCCCATCAGAACACCTTTGATTTCTTTCAGAGTGCACTTATCGGAGGATGCACTCGTTGGCGTGTTTATAACAAACATGCAGTTCTGCAGATGGCCGAGGAACTGGCTGAACCAATTAAATCTGAATGCTAAAAGACCGTCTGCAGCCAAGGCAGAGAATGAACAATCTGGAGAAACATATTTATAGGAGGGGAAGGGGGGAAAAAAAAACCTGGCAAGAATCCCCGTACACGTCTGTGTGCAGTTAACCTCTGTTGTTAACACTGAAGGAAATGCCACCCAGTAAATGGAGGAGAGCTATAAAAATAAAACAACATCTGTATAAATTTTGCTAACACTAGCCTCCTATGACCTGAGTATTCAGAAAATGCCCAGTGCCAGCAAGTGGGAGAGACTGGTGCACACCCATGGCCTCCCAGGTAATCTGTTTCTGAGAGGTCGTCACACTTGGTGTGCTGAATCCCCTGCAGTAGGTCTGGTGGGCTTTGCTTCGGTGAGAAACACTGAGATGGAGTGTGTGTGTGTATGTTTTATATACACAGAAAAACTTTGTTTCCTGTTTACTTTAGATTCTGGCCTCCTAATCCTCACTTTTGGTCTCTTTTAAACAAAATGAAATGAAGAACACCAGTGACAGCAGCTAACAGAGAGAGAAGGAAGAAAGTCAGAGGAGTCTGCTTCAGGGATCTGATTCAATTATTTCCCAGGATACGTAACAACTGTGTGTCTTCAGACTGTCTCTGGAATCGCATAGCATGGCTCATGGCCTCCACGCAGGCCACACGCTTCTCTCCCCGCCGCCCCAGGCGGAGGAAGAGACACCTGGGGGCCTGACCCAGTCACATTCACCCCCGGGGCATCCCTGGTCCCTAAATCCAGCCGACTTGCCGGGCATCTCCCCGCCCTCCTCCGGGCAGGCTGCTCGGCCACCTCCTTGTCTCCCCGCCCTCCTCCGGGCAGGCTGCTCGGCCACCTCCTTGTCAACCCGAGAGCCTGCTGCATGCTGCAATGACGCCCCAAGTTTCACACCCCGTGAGAACTCTCAACGATGTGCTGTGTAAATCTGTCACCTGTAACGCCAGCCAAAGAGGGGAGACGAGACAGAGAGCTGCTGAGAGGATCAGGAGCACAAAGGTTTTCTGCCCGAAGGTGAGGCAAGCTGCAAAGGAAGAGAGAAGAGGCTCCGCGGAGGCCAGAAGGAGCCAGAAGGAGAGTGGAGCCCACCTGAAATCTGAGGAGTTCAGACACATGAACCCCCTTGAGGAACCAAAACGGACATGCTGGGATCCAAGGGTCACGAAGACGACAAGAATGCAGAGAGTATGGCGCCCAACTGAGACTCAGGGCTGGGAACAGAGTGATCTGTCTACACCTTGGGCCGGGTGGCCCAAGGAAATCAAGTGGGACAGATGCCCCCATCCTTCTAGTCACCTCCCCAGTCTCCTAGTCCCTCCACCACCCCAAGTTCTGCTCATCCAAAGGACCACTGTCCACCAAATCCATCGCTGCAAGTTTGAATACAATCAGGACCAATGCAGGCGCAAGCACCAGAATCAGAAAGAATCACACGATGCCAGCACTTCGAGCATCTGAAAGAGCCTGCATTGTCCTGGCCGTACTTCATACTGACCGTGGCTCGGGAGGTGGCCCACACACCTGCCCCCGCTTGACAGAGGAGGAACGCGAGGCTCCCTGGCTTGCCTGAGTTAGCTGGTGGGATGAGGTGAGTTAAAGCCAACCCAATATTCCTTCTGCCGGCTCCTAACATCTCCTGAGAACCCAGGCTGGGATCGCAGGCTGTCAGACCATCTTCAATATGGCGGCCACCCCAGTCTTGCTCAGAGGCACCCTTAGAAACACCCACAGTGTAGACAGCGGGGTACCTGGCTGATGTCGATGGGTTTGTCGCGGCTGCCGGTTTGCACCAGGAGTTTGTAGGCAAGGACCCCATCGTCCGATCCATTCTTGTAATTGTTTGGCAGGATTTTCCCAGTTTCCCAGTCACTGTCAAATGCATCCTGGAGCCCTAGAAAAGGCACAAGCGTGTGATACATTACAACTCTTAGTCCGAATGACCCTGGTCCTAACGGGTGGTCAGGGGGACAGCCAGGCAGGGAACTGGTGGACGTCAACCCCAAACGCATTCTCTGTATCCTCCCTCCGCTTTGACGGCTAACCTCTGACTTCTTAAGAATGAACTGCAGGTTGCTAATGATCACCACTCAAAAGGGGGAAGGGGAATATCTGTTTCTAGAAAACGAATTCACATATCTTATCTTAAAAACAAAACAAAGAAACCTCTTCTTTCTCCCCATGACTAATTCCTAAAGAAAGCAAGAGAGAATGACACACACCGGGTTTATTAACCGTTTCCTGCCACGCAGGGTGCTAAGCCCGTGGGTTCTTCAATACAACCAGAAATTCCACTCGGAGGGGGAAAAACACATTCAAACTCCTGACTTCAAACAGCGACTCAGCTGCTTCTGGAGCCCGGGGTGAGCGAACACGATTCTGTCAATTTGTTCCATCTGTTCGACTTGTGGAGCTAATACAAGCTGTGGGATCCACTGCCAGGTTGTGTAAAGATCACAGCCAACACCTATTCACTCTCGACGGTTTTCTTCCTCTCTGCCACCCTTCTTGGGAGAGGGGGAGCGGAGAAGGGAAGGGTGTGGGGGTGTGTGTGTGTGTGTGTGTGTGTGTGTGTGTGT
>NW_007247341.1:325572-367546 GCF_000164805.1 Carlito syrichta
AGAGCTCTGGAGTCCTAGCAGCTCAGGAAACCACAGCTTTTGAACAAGCTGTACATGTACGGGTTAGACACGGCTAGTAAGAAGGGAGAAGGGTTTATTTCATTGCAGGACATGCCTTGGAGGACTTCAAAGACAAAAGAGAAATATGCTTGCGTTAGTGCTCAGAGTGGCTGAATTCTTGGGGTTGGAAGTGGGGGAGGGAGATGGTGCAGGGGTCCCTTTCTCCCTCCCTCTCTTCTCAAGACCTAGACCTTCCTTCCGACACTGTTGGTTAACCAACAACGTGGTGTGGCGACGGTGGGCTCGGTGGTGAAAGGAGGCCCCGTGACGGGGTGGGCATGGAGGGGAGAGGCAGGGCAGGGTGAGACCACCGGGTGGGCCGCGCTCCCAACTCTCAGACAGACTGTTTTTCACAGTGAGGCATGCACACAGCCGTACTGAACAGATGTTACTTTATGACTGAAAGCCTTTTCCCCTCGTTTTTGAAAAAAATCAACAGGAGAGGAAAAACAATGCCGCTGCCTCCTCTGCCCCCCAAAAGGAAGGCCCGGTCTGTTCTCCTCGTCATAATAGAATTTTCATCACATCAGGACACGCACTGTGATTTAACCTCCAACCCCTCAACCCGGCAGTCCTGGGGAAGCAGCTCATGCTTTGTGTATGTGGAGTTGTTCTAGGCAGCCCACGCCCATGACCCCTGGTTTAATTCTAACAGCAACTTCGAAAGATATCCCTGTTAGCATTATCTATCATTCGCACTTTACAGGTGGAGAAACTGAGGCTCGGAAGAGTGAAGGACTTAACAGAGGACACCCAGTAGGTAAATGTAAACCCAGGCAGCCTGGTTCTGGAGTCACCTGGAGCCACTCACTGCTCTAAACTGCCCTGAACACACCATGGGGCCCAGAGCAGTGGCTACAGACACTGAGACACACACCCAACAGTAACCCTCCTCTGCTCAGAGGCTAGCAGTACACAGCAGAACTCGGTTGCATGTCTTTGGTCGATGGAAGAAAATGTAAAAGGCAAGAATTCTCTTCACCGTCTCTTTTAACTCATTATCTGAAAACCACCGCTTTCAAAACTAAATGGTAAAAAGCAGGACTTGGAGCCCAGGCGACATAGCGAGACTTTGTTTCTACCAAAAAAAAAAAAAATCAAATAAAAAAATTAGCCAGGAGTGGTGGCGTGCGCCTGTTATTCCAGCTCCTTGGAAGTCTGAGGTGGGAGGATCACCTGAGCCCAGGAGGTCAAGGCTGTGGTGAGCCATGATCGTGCCACTGCATTACAGCCTGGGCAACACAGTAAGACACCCCCACTCAAATAACAAAACAAAACAAAAACAAAAACCTGGAACAAATTCAAGTTCATTTCAGGAGCATGTTAAAAAATAATAATCATGGCCGGTTGTTCTTTTTACCTTCCTCCAAATAAAAGTCAACTCTGATATACATGTATGAACAAAACTCTGGTAACACAAGTCAAGGCCGGGACCCATGTGGAACCATTCTCAATCAACCTCGAGTTTACCATTTCCTGCAACCTCACAGGGAAACTGGCTGCTAATCTTTATATACAAGTGTATTGACTTAAGACCAAAAAAAGGCACTTAAATCTGTGTTTAAACAAGCCTAATGAAGTGGGAAATTAAGACCATCATTTGGATAATCTAAGCCAAAAAATGTTGGGGGCCAGAATGATTTGGGTATTCCAGTAAAAGCATTTTTGCTTGAATTGTGTGGATAATTACCCTGATTCTCTACTTCGCTTTGCATGTGTCAACACAGAATAAATGAACAGATGCTCTTGGAGTCACTGCATACATTTATATTCAGTCAGCTAGCAGGAGCAAACTTAGACACTTCAGTTGACTAATATTTCCTAGATATTTTAAAGAACAAAGAAGTCAAGAAAGGTACTTTAAAGCAGAATATGTTTATGAAATAATGTGAAATGTGATTAAGCATTTAAAGTTTACTTCATATGCCAAATCAAAAAATGGTCAAAATGAGGCCAGGCATGGTGGCTAATGTCTATAATCCCTGCAGTTTGGGAGGCTGTGGTGGGGGAATTGCTTGAGCTCAGGAGTTTGAGACCAGCTGGGGCAACATAGTGAGACCGCGTCTCTTAAAAAAAAAAAAAAACACAAATTAGCTAAGTGTGGTGGCATGTGCCTGTAGTCCCAGCTACTTGGGAGGCTGAAACAGAAGGATCGCCTGAGCCTGGGAGGTTGAGGCTGTGGTGAACTAAAATTGTGCCACTGCACTCCAGCCTGGGTGACAAAGTGAGAACCGAACTCAAAACAACAACAAATGGTCTAAATGAACCTGAATGTAAATGATGGACTCTGGGTAGAGATGCTTCTAGCAAAGGAGGCTGTGCATGTGTGAGGGTGAGGTACGGGAAGATATGGGATACAGGCAATCTTGGTGCCGTCGGCTCGTTTTTGCCATGCCCCTGACATAGCTGTAAAAATAAATCAATGAGAAATAGACAAATATTTTTTTAGAAGATGGTCAAAATATGGAACTCTGAATTACATCCACTGCTGATCGGAAACCCGTAATTTGACAGTGAGTCAGCCTAGAAATCCTACCAACACATGGCCACCAAATCAGCCACCATCTTCCCAAAAGGAAAGAACCACAAGAAGCATCTCTCTGCTCCAGATTTTATAACATGCTTTCCCGTGCTGGAATGTGTACTCATGTATTCTTATGCAAATTCCTGAGTCATTCGTTCAAATTATTTGCATCGCTTTCTAGGTGAAAGACAGACCTGGGGGGGCTGCAGGAGAAGCCGTCTAGGTGAGAATTTTGAGTACACGTAGCAGTCAGTGGAGTACACCCGTGTCACATGGTGACTTAACACGACCACGAATGACGTGAACGCGCCAGACTTGTGGATGTGGAAACACACGGACGACCCAAAGGACACCGACTCCCCTGCAGAGCCTTACCCTGGAGCCAGTCTCTGAAGTAGTGCAGCCACATTTTGGGAAGCTGTCTGTTTTCTTCCAGCATGACGTACTTCACGTTACTGAAACTCTTGTGAAGGTCATAAAGCAAGTGCTGGATATTCGGGTAGTCTGCTTTCTGGGTGACTATATACATGTTGTAGAAAGAAAAGTATTTGAACTGTGCCGCGATAAAGTCATATTCCCTGGTTTCCCGAGGCACGATGTCTGTCAGGTCCAGCCCGTCTCTCACCCGGGTGGTCCCATAGAGGCTGACCCCCAGCAAGCCCAGGAAAAGGAAGATCACCACGACCTGAGGCAGAAGGAGAGGCACAAGGTCAGACGCAGAGGATCATCACTGATTCTTTCTCGACAGAGACAACCTATTTAGTGAACGCCTCGTTTTCACCACCAAACTGGCCCTGACTTAGCACAGAGGGGTCGTTCTTCCATAGGAAAAAGGATAACAATCATAGTGATTGCATCTTTAACCAGCCTCATTCATAAAAACACCTGCTATAAAGTAATTCACTCCCGTAGAAAAGCAGCTCATGGGCTCAGCCTGTAATCCCGCGCCTTTGGGAAGCTGAGGTGAGTGGACTGCCTGAGCCTGCAGGTTCCAGACCCGCCTGGGCCACTTGGCGAGACCTCATCTCTACAATAAATCAAAAAATTAGCCGGGCATGGTAGCACGCGCCTGTAGTTCCAGCTACCTGGAAGGCTGAGGCGGAAGGATCGCCAGAGCCCAGCAGGTCGAGGCTGCGGTGGCCGGGAGTGGCCACTGCACTCCAGTCTGGGTGATGGAGTGAGATGCCAACTCAAAACAAAAACAAAAACAAAAATGGCCCCAGAGGCCTGAAGTATATCACACTTACCTATTTTTTTAATGGAAAAAGAAGAAAAGTAGAAGCGATCTGATGAATTCCAAAGACTGCTATTTTATTTTATTTTTTGAGTTGGAGCCTCACTCCTTTGCCCGGGCTCGGGCAATTCACTCGCCTTGGCCTCCCAAAGTGCTGGGATGGCAGGCTGAGCCCGGCCAAGACTGCTATTTTTTGAAGATGGGGAGGGGTGGGGTAGATCTTAGCGTCATGGTGCTCACCTTGGCTTTTGGTTTCAAAAGAAACGGTGCGTAGTGCTTCTCAGCAAAAGATGAGAGTGTCCACTTGGTACAGGGGGGCTCAAGGCAGTGAAGGCTGGAGTCAGAGAACTGGGACAGCAGATCGCGTGTGGAGCTGGTGCTCTCTGGGCTCTGGCAGCTGAGGGTATCCTGGGTCACAGTGACGGGCTGCACGGAGATCTCAGAGCGCGGCTCGGCGGTGGTGTAGTAGACATGTGTGTGGGGGTCGTACTCGGTCCGGAGCTGCACAGTGGACTGCATGGTGATCTGCGTCTCGTGGGCAAAGCTGTGGCTGCTGTACGGGGGTGGGGGGCTGTAGCGGGTGCTGCCGTGCGCCTCTGTGTAGGCCTGAGGTTCCACCTGAATCACCCTGCTGACACAGGGGCTGGAAGAGAGGAAGGACACTGCGGCGTCATGCTCAAGCAGGGAAAGAGTGCTTGCGGCTGTGCCAGTGGCCGAGAGCGTCCGCCTCGTGTAGCTCTGACTTAGGAGAGAGACGTCCTCTCACTAAGTTCCAAAAACGTCCCTCGCTTGAGGCGGACATGGTCACAGGAAGGCCAAGGAGGCCGCACGGAGGACTGATCCCAGATTCGGCTTACGAAACGCAAGTGACATGCTGGTGATGCCCTTCAAATCGTCATTCCATGCCTGAGTCTGCGGGTTCGAGACCCACCTGGGTAACTTGGCAAGACCTCATCTCTACAATAAATCAAAAATTAGGCGGGCGTGGTAGCACGTGCCTATAATTCCAGCTACCTGGGCTGAGGCAGAAGGATTGCCGGAGCCCAGCAGGTTGAGGCTGCGGTGGCCGGGAACGTGCCACTGCACTCCAGTCTGGGTGACAGAGTGAGACTCCAACTCAAAAAAAAAAAAAAAATCGTAATTCCAAATGGAACAAAACAGAGCCACTGCCATGGGACCACAGTTCTCCTAGACAGGTGGTTCTGCTCACATGCAGAGATACGGAACACAGCCCCCAAACTGGCCACACTGGCTCATGATGAAAAAAAAGGGTCATGGGCATCAGAATCTCGGAGGTTTTGAGAATGTTCAGTTGGGAGAGGGGAGAAGCCGGGGACCAGGGAAGCGCCTCTGTCCGGCATCTCCCGTTCGTCCACACCCCCCGCCCCCCGCACAAGCCTCGTGAAATACATTCCCTTTTAAGCCCATGGATGGAGTTTTCGGACAGTACTACTCTGTACCCAACCAACAAAGGCCACAGCAGTCTGAAACGCACCTTGTAAAACAGCAGAAAATATCCAACCTTCTGTCCTCACGTCGGTATAAATCCATGCTGAGAATTGCAGGAAAGATGAGCAGAACCATGGCAAAATTGAAGACCACAACCACTGCCGCCTGGGAGGAAAAACAAAATCCAGGTCACCAAGCACGCCTCCTTCCAATCAGAGAACCGTGCTGAAAATAAAGATGCTTTTAAACAATACTTTTGTTTCACTTTCCTACTGCGGTGTTTAAAGCTGAGACAGATGTTAGAGTTTCTTACTATTCTGCTGCTTTTCCATCATTAAGAGACCATCTGACTGGAATGGGCTCCCCTCATTCTGGCCCCTTCCATCTTGACTAATGCTATGAACCCATAAGGCACAAACACAGGAACTAAACAACTGGTCTTGGTAGCAACCTAACCAACCCACATCTACTAAGGTAGAACATAGAATACACGCGAGATGTTTTAATTGAAGACAAAAGGAACACTTTCCTCACCAGAAAATCTCAAAAGAGTTCGTGCAAGCCTGATTTTACACTTAAAAATCTGTATATAAAGTGGAGCGACTATATCAGAATGCCACCTTTAAAACATGAAATAAAATTTCACACACGTCCCCTGAGGTTTTTAATAGGCACATTCCAAATAGCCTCTGGAGTCGCCCGTGGGGTGTGCGAGTGAGCCACACAAAAGGTCAAGGGGAGTTAAGCAGAGAAACATTCCTGTGTGTGATTATAGTACGCAGAATAAATAGTACAGATTCAAAAGTCACTCCATAACCCAGAATCAACACAGGGCTAGATTCTGGAGTGCTTTGGCAAATCTCCTGCTGACCTAGTAAAAATTACAAAATTGGGCTGTTAATAGAGTAAAGTCAACAGAGGACAGTGGAGCGGTCTATCCCGTCCGGCTGAGCAGATCCAGAAGCAGCATAATAGAAAAATGCAACTGGAATGCTAAGGAACCGAGAAAGAATCAGAAATGGTTTTGAAAATGAAAAGCTCATGAGGATGCTCAAAGGACTGCTTAGTTCAAAAACCTCAAACTGTGTAAAGGTCTCAGCAAGAAAAGAAATGCCGGCTATAACCGGTACCTGACAAAATCAAGGCAGAACTTCACAAAGGGCTTTTGATAGTAATTGTAAATTTATGCTCCAGGTGAAACAGCAGGCCTGCGTTCTAGAGAGATGCCGTCCAAGAATTAATCCCCTATCAAGTCTACAAAACCATAAAACAACTAAGAGCCTCCATCTAAAAATTGCCAAACCCCTTTCTTCTTAGTCTGTCTTGAAAATCCCTCATCAATTCAAAAATAGGAAGTGTATTAGCTTCCCACTCGAATGTATACAAGGGACTTTGTCTGATGGGTCCACACGAATAAGCACCTCACTACTGTGACCTAAGAATTGATCCAAGAGATACATGCTTTAAAAAGTCAAGTCTAGCTGGGCTCGGTGGCTCAGCCTGTAATCCCGTGCCTTTGGGAGGCTGAGGTGAGTGGATTGCCTGAGCCCGCGGGTTCGAGACCCGCCTGGGCAGCGAGACCTCATCTCTACAATAAATCAAAAAATCAGCCGGGCGTGGTAGCACGTGCCTGTAATTCCGGCTACTAGGAAGGCTGAGGCGGAAGGATCGCCGGAGCCCAGCAGGTCGAGGCTGCGGTGGCCGGGAGCGGCCACTGCATTCCAGTCTGGGCGACAGAGTGAGATTCCAAGTCAAAAAAAAAAAGTCAAGTCTAGAGCCGAGCTCAGTGGCTCAGCCTGTAATCCTGCGCTTTGGGAGGCTGAGGTGAATGGATTGACTGAGCCCGCGGGTTCAGGACCCGCCTGAGCAACTTGGCGAGATCTCATCTCTACAATAAATCAAAAAAATCAGCCGGGCGTGGTAGTACATGCCTCTAATTCTGGCTACTTGGAAGGCTGAGGCGGAAGGATCGCCGGAGCCCAACAGGTTGAGGCTGCGGTGGCTGGGAGTGGCCACTGCACTGCAGTCTGGGTGACAGAGTGAGACTCCGACTCAAAACAAAACAAAAAAGTCAAGTCTAGCACTGTGTTGGGTGCTGGAGACACAAAGACAAAATCCTGCTCTTGGGGGTTGACACAGCCAGACCTATAAACAAATAACAACCTGGGCTGCTGAATGCAATCATAAAAGCAAGCGCCAGGTTGCAGGGCAGCTCGGAGGAGGGAGAGAGCAAGGGAGGGGAGAGTAGTCATCAAGGAAGGTTTCATGGGAGATGTTTCAACAGGGTGTAGGAGATGGAAAAGAGGTCAGGCAGAAGCAGGGAGAGGACAGATTTCCATGTGGAGAAAACAGGATGGGGACACCCGGCTCGAGTCACTCAGTACTACCGGGATTTCAAATTCAGAAAGGAGAAGTGACAGAGATCAGGTAGTTCAGACCTGACTCCCTCAATTGCCACGGCAACCAGGCGGCCCTTCTTACGGCTGTTGATGCTACTATTACCTAAGAAAGACCCCGAGGTACAGAGCATGTCACCTGCCTGCAGTTATCCAGGAAATCGGATTCAAATGGAGGCTTGATGCAAAGCCCTCACCCAACCCAAAACTGAGAGCTCTGGTCAGATCTGGTCAATTCCTGAGGGAATGTGTGCAGACTGGGTTAGGATTCATGACCAATCGGACAACAAGGCATGCTGGGAAGAACAGGTGTGCCTCTACAGATTTTCCAGGAAAATGTAATCCTGGGGCTGAAGGCTTTTGGCTTGTTACATTACAGTCATGCTTAGAAGTTAGAAGCAGAACTTGGAGAAGCAGCCCTAGGCATCTCACTTTGTTTTTCATGAGTTGGGGGTCTCACTCTGTTGCCCAGGCTTGAGTACAGTGGCATTATCATGGCTCACTGCAGCCTTAGCCTCCTGGGCTCAGGTGATCTTCTCGCCTCAATCTCCACAGTAGCTGGGACTACAGGCATATCCCACCATGCCCAGCTAATTATTTTTTGTAGAGAAAAGGTCTATGTTACTCAGGCTGGTCTAGAACTCCTGGACTCAAGCAATCCTCCTGCCTTGGCCTCCCAAAGCACTGGGAATATAGGTGTGAGCCACCACACCTGGCCAATCACTTTGGACAGTTCCTGAGAACGAGGGAAGAGACTCTGTGAAAGAGAAAGCCACACACATGCACACACAGTGCTAGCCTGGCTGACAAAGCTGCTCGCCATGGTGGCTGGGGAGTTTCTCTGATACCAGAGACGTCTGATGGCACCTTGCTGTGTCTCCCATGATGGCAACAGAGGGAAGAGACAAAAATATAGGTATGAGAGAAGAACCCCAAAAGCAGCGTTCCATTCAACTGACTTTCTGAAAACAAAGTAGTGGAAATTCAACATCTCCAAAAGCACACCAAAATAATCAAAAGAAACAGCAAGGACTTCTCAGTAAGGGAAAAGGGTCACCACAGAAGCAAAAGGGAGTTTACGAAATTCTAAGTCAACTAGAAACAAAGATGAGAATGGCCTTACACAGCGAGTCAATTCAGTTACTGAGCTTGAGGGAAATGTCCCATGCCCCCAAAGTACCTGTGGCTGAGAAACCTTGAAGAGGGGACCCCAGTCTAAACTCTCTTGCCATTTGGAACAAGGGGTTCTTTTCTTGGAGCTTTCAGTGAAGAAGAAATATCACGGGGCTACCGGCAACCTCTGGTATGGGGCACTGGTCCCCAAGTATTAGATGGTGCCAATGCGTTCCGGTCTAGAGGTGGCATTGGGACAGACTGCATACGGGTTGATATGGAGGTTTAAGACAATTTCTTTGGGAGAAAAGAAAATCTTTATTTTAGCCAGGCTACAAAATGGGAGATTTTGTACGGGGAAAATTCTGAAGGTATCCTAGGTTTACTACTGGACAGACCTACTTTGGGCTTTCCCTCTTGATACTTAATCTGTAGCATTCTGCAAATATAAACACAAATGAATACCCAGAGCCACAGCTTCACACGGGTCACACTGCAGGAAAGAGAAGCCACAAAATGGTCCATTTCGAATGTCAATCCACCGAAAAGGGAACCAGGTCAACATCTCTGACAGCCGTCACAAAAATCATCGATCGCTCTCACTCGCCTTTCGTTTTTCCTTATTCCATTTTCTTCCCCTTTTCTGGCAGAGCATGAGCCAGGGACACAGAAGGCCATTCTTTAACACATGAGGACTCCTGGAAGCTGGAGACGTAACTGTCTACAGCGACACTCGGGTGGCTTGAAACGGAAGCGTGAACCCCCCAGTCCTCATCTCATCTCTGTCAGGGGCCCACCTCGGGAGAACTGAGAGCGCTGCACTTCTGCAAGTTACTCCTTGTAAGGAAACCTCAGGTGGTCTTTTAGACCACTGCGCTGTGGGCTAGCCCAAAAGGGAAGTCTGCCTTGATGAATCATCAGTACATACTGGGAGGAAGGGAGGGAGGGAGGGAGGGAGGGAGAGATAAGGAGCATGAGCAGAGAAAGATGCCAAGGAAAAAAGTGTCTATGAAACAAGAATGGGACACGGAGGGTGCTGAGCAGATGTGTGCCACCAAGCCCGGCCCACTCACTATTTCTGTTTCTACATACACTTTATAATTCAAATAAACTGTTTTTGCTTTTCTTTTTATTCTCCTTTTGGGGCTCTTGGTTATGGTGAGTGGCACGAATATACTACGGATGCCCCTGTGTCCCAAGCCAAGTAGCATATCGTAAGTTGCTCAGGCCTCTATCGGTAATCAGCAACATGAAATTCAAACCAGCAAAATGAAATTTAAGTATGCAATCAGTCGGTCCTTCTTTTTTTTTGTTTTGGTTTTTTTGAGTTGGAGTCTCACTCGGTCGCCCAGACTGGAGTGCAGCGGCTGCTCCCGGCCACCGCAGCCTCGCCTGCTGGGCTCCGGCGATCCTTCCGCCTCAGCCTTGCGAGTAGCTGGAACTACAGGCGCACGCTACCACGCCTGGCTCATTTTTTGGTTTATTGTAGAGATGAGGTCTCGCCTGCCCTTCTTCTTATAGGATAGAAATGAAGACTAAGAAAGAGCACAACATGCTGGCAAACAAGTAAACAGAAGCCTAATCCATGATGCGTCCATTCCTCTTCCTGGTCACAAGCCTTGGAAGCTTTCGGTGAGAAGAGAGTAAAACAGCAGGAACGAGCTGGACGTAACAGCAAGAGTTTCAAATGCAGCCTCCTCTGAAAACCTGGCCATCTCATGAATGCTATGTCACATTGTAAGAGAAAGATGGGAGAGCTAAGGCTCCTTTAATCTTTGAAAACAATTGAGGTTTTGATATTTGAAATGAATTAACACCTTGAGATGTCAAAACCCTAGACCATCTTGGGCTCAGCTTTGTCTGCTGCTCCTACTGCTTTCAAGATTCAAGGAGCTGAAGGGCTAGGTCAGTAATTTACTCCAAGCGCTAAATGGACTAGTGCTGCTCCCCCACTTGAGGGAATGTCCCATGCTTATCCTGTAGAAGCTGGCTCTTTGAGAACACTACCTTGTTGGCAGCTGGGTGGGAAAAGGCCTGGTTCAGGAGAGAACAATGAGGGAGCCAACAGAGAGGACTGAACCGTGAGTTTGCTTGGCAGTCTGAAAAGGAAGAAGGAGACCAGAAGGAAAGAGAAGAGGGGTAGAAGAAACTGCAAGGCCACCTAAAGAAAGGGAGCTGGGAGGCCAGGGCCCACCGAGGAACACCCCCGCAGGAAGTTCTTCAAGGGAGAGGCTGGGCAACACACTCTCCTACAGTGCTTCTGCTTGGGATAGGCCTGCAACCTCATTGTCAGCAGTAAAGAATGCCTTGAGGCTGGGCTGCTGTGAGGAAAGCAAAGGAAGGCTGAAGAGGAAGGCTCGCCAGAGCCCAGCAGGTAGAGGCTGCGGTGGCCGGGAGGGCCATTGCACTCCAGTTTGGGAGACAGTGAGACTCCAACTCAAAAAAAAAAAAAAAAAGAAAGAGTGGCATGTGTGGGTTGAGGTGGTCAGCGGGGAAGGGGCGACACTGAGTGGTATCGGGAAGGAGGGGAAGGCCCAGAAACTGGCAGCAGCTTGGACGACCCCAGAAGACAACATAAAGTGGCCCTGATACCATTTCACTTGAACTAGGAAGGAAAGGCCAGTTCCACAAGGCATCAGGTCCCTGGGCTACAGGAAGGGAGGAACCCTAGAACTTTCCATGTTTTTGGAGGCAGCGCAAGGCTGTAGCTTAAAGCAGCATCCACCGAGGTGAACAAAGACCTAAACACTGTCACGCGACTGCTGTTCCCGGCAATAGTGACTCGAAAGTAGCAGCGGAGAGAGAGCGGCCATGGGGCGCTCAATGTCGGTGTGGCGGAAACTCACCTGGAGGGAGAACGCCCGCAGGGCGGGAATCGGGATTAAGGCGGCCATGAAGAAGGCTGTGACGTTGCTGATGGACGTGAGGGCCACACTGGCTCCGGTGCGCTTGAGGCATTCCCCGGTCCTGTCCTGAGGACGAGAGACCACAGCGCTGAGAGCTGCACTGGGTGGGGCCCTTGTGGAGCACAGGTGTGTGGGCAATTCAGATGTGTGGCAAAAGAACACAACTGTAGTTTATAGTGCTGGCGTCAGGGGACGAGAAAGATCTGCCACTCACTGACCCGCGACGCAAGCATCATTCAGTACTGTGTGTACAGTCACGTGTCTGCATAGTTAGTACCATCTGGGGCAGAAAGCTGCAAGACAGTGTCTTAAATTTTAACATGATTTAAAAGGGGCCTGGTGGAGGAGGGCGACAAAGTGACAGAAAACTCCAGAGAAGCCAATGTGGGCTTTGGAAAGGTACGGCGATTAGGTGTAAAGTGCCACACTAAAATAAACACCCATGTTTCTAAGGGTGCCCTGAACGGGACTCTTGGGGCATCTCACAACTAACACATGTCCTGAGGATCTTCCAGCTTCTTTTATTTATTTGGGCCAGCAACATGTCATTGCACGTGGGGCTGAGATATTTACCAGGTCAGACTGAGAAAAATTAAAGGACAAGCACTCAGGAACAGAGGGGGCTGTGGATGTCCCTGGAGCACTCTTCTTCTGTTTTTCTATTACCTCAAAAGGGATTCTTTTATTCTGTCCTGTTTCACTAAAGGCATGAGCCAGAAGGAAAACATCATCCACACCAACGCCGAGGGCGAGAAACGGTAAAACCTACAGCAAAAACAGAGGACGGTGGCATTAGACACGTGCGATCCATGACCTCACAGTGAAGAATTTACATCATCTGATCATTTATGTCCCCCAAAACTCCCCGTTTCAGCTCACAGTAGAACTTACATGTTTCTATTTCTAAGGTTCACGTAAAATAATTTTTTTTTTTTTGAGACGGGGTTTCACTCTGTCGCCCAGGCTGGAGTGCAGTGGCACGATCAGGGCTCACTGCAGCCTCTGCCTCCTAGGCTTAAGTGATCCTCCTGCCTTATAGGCATGAGCCACAATGCTCAGTTAATTTTTCTATTTTTTGCTAGAGATGCGATCTCACTATGTTGCCCAGATTGGTCTCAAACTCCTGGGCTCAAGCAATTCTCCCGCCTTGGCCTCCCAAAGTGCTTGATTACAGGCATGAGTCACCACGCCTGGCCTCATGTACAACAATGTTTTAAGTTAATAAATGAGAAGGACTCTCGCTTATCTAAAGCACTGGTTCTCAGAGTGTGACCGCTGGTCTAGCATCAGTGGGAACTGGTCAGAAGTACACATTCTTAGTCCCCCGCCCAGACCTACTATTGGTTAGAAACTCTAGGGACGGGGTCCAGCAATCTGAGTTTCCACAAGCCCTCGGGGTGATTCCAACACCCACCAGAGCTTGAGAACCAGGACCCTCGAAAAAGACACAAATACATTCCTCTCGGGGAAATGTGTCCCCTCAACAAGGTCTACTGCCCCGAGGGGTCCACTGCAAGCGAGCACTTCCCTGAGACAAGGGGGGGCCTCAGTGGAAATGGCCGTGAGACCCTTCAGGTGAGTGGGCACAGACGCGGCCAGCCGGGCTGAGCGGGGAGGAGTGGTGGGCGGATGGCTCCTTGAGTACCTGAGTTGTCGCAGCATTAAAGGAAATCCCGATCAACGAGCACAGGCCCAATCCTGCAGCCACTGACAGTGCAACCAACAGGACGCCAGCCAGCCCCACGGCACCCTGGGACTTGGAGCAGTCCCAGCGCAGCATGGTTAAACAGGCATAGGCAAGCTGCAAGCAGAACAATGGGGAGGGGATAGGGCGGGGCAGGGGGACACAAAACAAAAGCCAAACATTAGAATGTGCCATGATTCTAATGTTTCCCCCCACCCGTCACCCCAGATCCCAAAGTAGAACCTACGAAACCCAACAACAGGCGAACCGTACATTGAGGACGTCACACGAAATGACATGGAGTCAAAGGTGGGCAAACTGCAGATGGGAAAAAACCGCCACACAACGGCCGCTTTGGGAACCGTCATGAAGCCGAGCTCTCTCTGTCTTGGACGCGCGTGGATGTTAAGAGCAGTTAAAAAGCGGGGCCGATCACGGAGAGGCCAAAAAACCAACGCAATCCCAAACCCCCAGGAGCACGGAATCCATCGTTACCATCAGCAAGTAGCCGCTGGCCACTCGGATGACACTGACGTCAGAGAAGGACTTCAGGATGTCATCCAGGGTCGTGGTGGTGAAGGACAGGACCTTCTGAGTGGAGTTCTGCGCGACGCTTTGATGAACCACCTGCGGTCACAACATGAGGCTACGTTCCCAAGTGGAATTAAAGCGTCCACAAGCTTCTGTCGCGCAGACCTCCGATGACACGCCCCGCCCCTGCCTTTTATCCCGTTGCAGTAAAACAAAAGTCATGCGTGATTTAAGAAGAGGGAGGGGAGCTGGACTTGGACGAAGGTTAAACGCCCCTGGGTTAGGACAATGAGGGCTCGGTATTGGCGTGGGCCCGCGCTCGTGGAATTCACTCCAAGCACCGCATTTATTTTGCATGCTGAGACTAATGCTGTTCACCTGTCCACAAGGCTGCAACCCATCTGCAGTTCCCCCCTAATCCGAAACAACTCATTCTTGCAGGCACTCCGCCCCGCCCCTCGTTCATTTGCTGGCCACTTTTAAAAGGTCACATGCAGCTCAGTGGAGGTCACTGCTTGGGAAACAAAGGCCAGCGCCTGTCACATGACCTGACCAAGGGGCCTGCAGCTGTGAACAGATTCTCTGCCTTGCTAATGTTTTCCAGACACCTTCGCCTGCTCACCGAGTGTTTTCTTAAGCACTGCCGTGCCTTGGCTATGGAGTTCACAACTGGTTACCAAGCATGTTTCGGGGCATCCCAGTGAAGGCTGGCGTCTCTTAGATAGTATCTCAAGCGTTTTAGTCACAAGGAAAAGGGAAACAGCTTTCATCCCATCAAGTTCCCAGAACTACAATCTGTCCTGAAAGTCAAGCTGATGGGCAAACGGGGCGAAGGAACGGCGACGGCGAGGAACTGAGCAAGCGGCAGGCTTGCCCCCAGGCTCCACGGTGGGCGTACCTCCACATACGTCCTCTGCCAAGCCTCCAGGATGGCGGCTGCTTTGTCTTCGTTCCAGTTGAGGTGCGAGACGTAGTCGTACCCCTTGAAGTGCTCATACATTTGCTTGGGAGTCATTAACTGGAACATGGTCTGCAGAGCGTGGGCACTGTGGCAGGGTTAAGGGGCGAAGAGCCACGTCAGCATCCCCAGGAAGCCCTTCCTGCTGCTTTGAGTCCCCAGCGAGCACCCCCGCGTCACCGGCAACTCCTTCCTTCTCCTCAAGCACATGTTTCCATTAAAATGGGGCCAGGATGGTTATTTTATTTAATAGATGGATGTACCACATTAAAGGTGTAACCTTACAAACCTCTTACAGATATACCCCAAAATTAAATTAATAGGCAATTTCCTTTCTCAGTTTCTATTCCACGAAACAGGAAGGGGAGAAGAGTAGATAGCTTGGCCAGATATACCGGGCTCAGCCATGCTTGCTTGCTGTGCAGAAAGCCCAGACAACGGTGTTCCCCGGGGAGAAATCTCAGACACAACGCCTGACACTTGACTGACCAGAGTGACTAAGTGCACAAAGGATCATTCTTGCTGAGACTCTACTTCTGGTCTTTTCCTTCAACGGCATGGCAAGTGGTTCAGCTCCCATCACGTACCTCTCACATAACATGGCCCTGCCTACTCTATACTTGCCCCAGTGTTCTCTATAATGGGCAGATCTCCTAAAAGCTTCAAGTCAGCCACGACAGTCTGGTGCTTTCTCAAGCTGGACTGGTCTGCTCGTATTCCCTAGTATTCGATCACACCCGCCGGCCAGCTAACATAACAAGCTAAGTATTCATACAAATAGACTTGCAGATGTCAGAGGGGAAGTGGCTTTGGGGAAAAGGAGGAAAGGCTGAGGCACGAGTGGTCCCCGACGTGCTGGCATACCTGACAAGTTTCCCGGTGCTGTTCTTGACTGTGCCACCCACAATCAACTCCTCCTGCCAGTGCATATATTTTCTGGATAATCCATGACACCCACCATTCAAAACAAGGGCCATATCAAGAGGCTGAAATAAAAAGACAGCCACATAATTACGGGAATTAGTAGGCAGGTCACATGCCTTGTTAAAACCCAGTGCATTAAGGGCTTGTTTGTTTCAGAGAGAACATTAATAACAAGGCTAATGAGAGGCGTCCGGCAAATCTTACAGCAAAATTTAGTGCTATCAACAAACTCAGCTGCGTAGACAATAAAGGTCGTGGCCGATGAAAGTTTAAAAATGAAAATAGTAAAGAGAAACGTGAACAGAAACAAAAAAACCAGGTTTTTCTCTCCGCCCCTTCTGAGCGCAATCAATGTTGACCGTACTTACTTTGGTTGAATTTTTGTTAGGAGCTGTGGTGGGGCAGTCCCGGTCGGCCGGATTCAGGCAGGGGCGGTCCATGTAGCCATGACCAACCTCAGCCTTATTCAGCATTTCCTCCCAGCTGTCCACTTGATAGTTTATTTTCTTTAACTCTTCTAGGAATTCCAAAGGGTCAAAGTTTGTCCACCGCAAAGGAGGCTTACCTCTGCGAAAGAGATTAGGAGACCATGACAAGAGCCTTCCAAAACCATCGCAAAGCAACAAGGCTGCAGATAGCACATCTGTACTGGAAGAGACTTTGGGTAATGCTGCAATTCCAGGACTAAAATAATCCTTTCCAGTATATCTGTAGGCATTCTCGAGTGAGGAAAGTCATCCGTGACTGAACACGGCCAGCAGACCGCTCATACATTAACACAGGCATCGAAGAATCTTTAATGACTGATATGGTGTATTTAATATCTGATACAGAAACAACAGTCAATGGGTGCTTCTAGGCAGACTGAGATCCAAAATTAAAAAAAAAAAAAGGTGGGGGAGAATCACCATGTCAAATTAGCACTTGCCAGCCTAATAACTGCTCTGCAAATGTCATTAATCAAAATATTTGATCTCTGCTGCCTTTAACAATCCCATGCTTCTGAACTCTCTCAGACAGCCTGGCCGTGGCGTGGGCAAGCCCCCTGCAGCCTCTGCCATCACAGCCACTTCCCCCCACACTCACTTTTGAATTTGTGCTGTTGACAGACCAGAAAGGCTTTTGGCTGCCTGTTATGTGGTTCAAACCACACTGTAGCTGCTTAACCAGGCTGAAGTCATTATTCAGAATCTCCCAACCAGAAAACACAAAACCCCTTATTTCCCATCGAAAACTGTACACTGAAGGTCAGGAGATGGCCACTGCAAATTGCTTTTGCAGATACGTGCAAGCCAGGACAGAAACAATAACCCAAGCCCTAACTCTTGCATAATTAACTGAAAATGTCTGCGTCGATTAACAATTATTCTTTAAACGACGCAGTACCTATAATATCCAACTGCTAAACTGTGAAGCATTCCCTGCCACAGCCTTCAAAGATAGAGGATTTTCCCCTTAAATGCCATTAATGCGGTCTAAAGGAAGGGTAGCATTTTACTTCACAGGAGGACCTTGAACTTTTACGCAAAAGACTTCATTCTGACATGTACCCACTTATAAACACTCTCCTTAAAAAAGTAAGTGAGATGTGTAAGTGCCTGGTTTACAAAGCTACAAACATTTTAAAGAGTTAAAAATCACACATACTCTGCAACAATTTGCATTTTATTTGCATATAAATGGGTTGGTAAAAGTGAATGAAATTTAATGATGCCTACAGAACTTTTTTTTGAAAGGAGGAAAAACATTCTGCTGAAATCCCCTCTCCCCCCACTATTCACTCAAAAAATGCACGCGGAATTTCAATGTTTTTATTTCTTGTTCAAAACTGAGATAGAATCAACAACGATGAGCAATATCAGAAACACTGAGCCCTAGAGCCTCAGAAACCAGACATCTGAAAACACAGTCGCACACTTACAGGAGGTATGCGGTTCCGGATTGCAACTTCGCCCCTTCCCAGAAGCAGTCCAGAGGTGTAATAATTAAACAAGGGTAAAGGTATTCTATTATCTGTCAAAGTTAAAAAGAATAAGGCCACACATTTAGGCTGACACATACCGTGGGGGTGTTTTGGGGAACTTTGTGCAAACAACAAGAGGAAAATATACCTGATCCATGTAACCTGTTTCCGTGATAAGTTCTCCTGATTTGTAACACAAATGTTCCAATTTCCACTGCCTAGGAAAATGAAAAGCAGAGATGAAAACTTCTCGGGGCACTGAAGTAAGGAAACCGGAGCAAAATCAGCATGGTTAGAACATGTAAAAAGAACGGCAATTTCGATCACTTTTAAGCATCTGTCAAAACGAGCAGCGCTTTTGCCAAGTAGAGACCCAGCAAGCTTGCTTTAATGAATAGATGATACTCAGTCGTAATTAACATGTGGGGTGTTTATGCAAATGAATGCTACCAAAGTACTTGAAAAGTCTTGTTTCCTTAAGTGTTTTCCCAATCATCTTGTTTACACCATTAATCTGCTTTTCTACATACATTAAACAACTTCAGGGCAGCCCAGTTAAATGATCACAAACTCAAAATAGGTGGGGACTAAATTAGTGAGGTTTGTAAGAACTGACATGTGCTCAGGTGGGGAGGTGCTACTGCTGGTTTTATTGGCATGTCCTTTTTAGCAGGTGGTGTTCCAAAGGAACTTTCCTGCTCTTTACCATGAACGTTATAAACAACAACAATTGCCAGGCAGGTTGAATTTCCACTCGATTCTCTTCTAGAGACGTGATACTAAATACACGAATCAAGAATTCATTTGGAGTTCTACCGTCTCTAGAAGAGCTCTACAGAAAGAAGCCCGGCCTTTCTGAGTGTGTGAGAGGAGTGAATCTAAGTTTAAAAAAGAGGAAACTTGGAAGGTGTGAAGATGGAATATCCAAGACAAAAAAAGGAAAAAAACTCCCCCTAAACTGCTCAGTTATTGATCTCCTTTCTTCACCCAAAGGAAATTTCTGGACTTGACTTTTCCCTCTCTCTCGAGCCGCCTCCTCCTAGATCCTTCCTGTATGTCTCTCGGTAGCTGCCGAAACGTCACCATCCTGCTAAGTTTTCTTTAACCTTGAGTTGCAAATGACCTCTATCTCCTGAACTCTAATTTAGAGCACAGGCCGGTCAGATCTGTGTGACACCTGAAGCACCTGTCCTGCACTTGGCTTTGCACACGCCTACCTGTAGGGCTGTCTTTCCTCTCCTGGGCAGCAGGGTCTAAGTTCCCCATCCCCACCCCCATTCTCTTCCCACCTGTGCATCCACACACGTTTGTATTTCAATTCCATATCGCATCAATATAGAATACCAAGCATGAGTAGGTTCTCAATTAATATCACTTGATCAACTCACTCTTATTTACACTTGCTTGAGGAGGGCATGGCTGTGCATTAGGAAAAAAACCACTGGGCTTGGAGCCAGAAAAGGGGTTTAAAATCTGGCTCTGTCGTTTAATAACTGTATGAACTTGGACAAATGCTCTAATTAGTGTAATTCCCAGTTTTCTCATCTAAAATGACGGGATGGGTTGAACTACAGACGTTCTTCAAGTTCATCCCAATGTATCAAGTGTCTCTGGGTCCATCTCAGATAAAGAAGAATGCCATTTCATTGTAGCTCTTGCTACATCTTCTGAAGCGTGCAGGTGACAAGCATTAACACCACTTTGGGCATGCTTTATGGTGGCACTGGGGCACCATTTTCAGGCTCCTCACAGAGACTCTACTTGCAAATTCTGCAAGCCAGCAGTGGGTAGTTGCTTCCCTGCAGCGCTCTCTACAGACTGGCGGGGCACGTTCGCCTGAGAGAAATGCTAGAACGCCTCCCGACATCTTCCAAGGTCCTTTCATCCGCCCATCACATCTTGTCCTGGGGCCCGCCTGAGGATAAGGGAGCACGTGTGATCATAAACCCAGTTTGCCGATGAGGAAACAAGAGTATGCAAAGACAAGTGCCTTGTCCCAGGAGGTGCTGGTCGCAAGGATCCTGTGTCATGCTAGAAGGGGTTAGAGCCAATCGAGGGGAGTCCACAGGGAGCCAAGGTTGGAGCAGGCACATGTACAAATCTTCATTTTATTCTCTCCTCTCGTTCTCCCTGGCTACGGAATATGCCTGTACTGCCATCTCCTTACCTCTGCTGGGAAAAATGAATCATGCTGGTCAACCCCTCAATTAAGAGGTGCTAGAAAGCCTGGGGGAGGGGATGGAACTCAGCACTGCCCTGGAATGGGATTGAGGGATGGCGATCTCAATGGGCAGTCAATCAACAAACTCTGAATGCCTCCCTACTCTAAATGCAGGGGCACGACAATGGATGAGAGGTGGTCCCTGCCCTGAAGTGACTGACAGGTTAGATAGATAACATAAGAAAAAGGACAGTTATTTTGTTCGAGAACTCTTCCTCATCTCTGACTCTATTCACAGCACAGATAAGTTAGCTATATGACACTACAGGGTGACTTTTTAAAAGGTGTGTGTGAATACAAAGTAACAAGAAGTCACTTCCTTCTTTCTTTTCTTTTTGTTGCACAGTGTCTAAGTTGATCAAAGGCCATTCAAAATGCAATTACTCCAAAAGCAATGAAGATAACTACATGATAGCAAATATTCAACTTGAAAACAAAAATCCTAAGCAATGGAACACCTCTCTGCCTGGGTGTACAGTTACCCAAGTGGGTCACGACGGTACTCCTTTGTGGACAACGCCGAGACACTTACTGAGAATACGTTATAAAGCAACGCACTTGCTTCGTGACGAAACTCTAGAAGCAAATCAAGATTGAAAAATAAAGATCATTTCAGTAGAAAATAATGCGAACAAATTCTCCCGGTACATCTCCAGGGCAACCTTATTTCCTAAAACGAAGGGGCTTGAGCCAGTCGCCTCCTCGCCCTGCCTTACCTGCCGCACACATAGAGGCGGACTTGGCCGGCCTTACCTGTTGTACATGTACACGTGGACCTGGCTGGCCTGGAGCGCCGAGTCCAGGTGTTGAAGAAGCGCTTCTGTGGTCAGGACATTCGCTCCTTCTTCTTTCGGGGTCTGTATCATGAGTTGAGGATTAAACATAGCCTCTTCTCCAATCTTCTGGCGAGTATAGTTTAATTCGCGACTCACGCGTCCACCAACTGACAAACACGTACAGATTCCAGTTAGAACAGCACAATCCCTGCAAATTTACGTCGTCTCTGTCGTCTCACTCACCCACACAGGATACGCAACAAATGAACGCCAGTCATAAAACGGGTAGATGTTTCAGGAGTGACATTCACTTTACGATGCGTGGCAATGTTCACTTTCCCAATAACGAACACAACAAAGTACTCAAGACGCCCCTCTTGCCTGTCACCTATGCAAACCTGAGGTACGCTTGCTTTGCACACATCCCAACGAATGCACCATGTGCTTACGGGGGAGGGGGTGAGGAAAACTTGAGACACTTTTCCCTCTGCAGACCAGAACAAATAGCCCCGTTACAATTTCTTTCACTTGTATAAACAATGGGCCCCTGGGCACATTTCGAGATAAATGGCTTCAATTTACACTCTTCTCCTAAGTAATCTGGCGAAGGTAACAAGGAAATGTTTCTCCTCCCTGGAAAAAGAAACAAGGAGAGGTGGCAAGTATGTATTCAGCACAAAACCTGCCAGGAGAAGATAAATAATGTGATTCGAGTCAGATGCACTTGGGAAACCGCACTTGAGAGGAACAAAATGTATCCGCCGCAGCCATGAGCCGGGTTCTATCAGACTCACCTGGTCAGCGTCCAGGAAACACAGGTGCCAGGTTCTGAGTCAACCGGGACCAGGAGCCTGTGTTTTGGACGCTCCTCAGCTGATTCTGAACCTGCCGCCCAGGCTGAGGAGTCCTATCCAACACCCACCCGGCTCTCCAGCAGGCTGGGCATGCTTTCAACAAGACACGGGGGACCCCACAAAACCATCGACACCATTACTGCCAATTCCTCCTTCCTTCTTGCATCTGCAGGTTCAAGGTTATGTTCGAGGATGGCTCTGGACCAAGCCAAGCTCAAACTGCTGCACCTGCACCGGGAGGTGTGTCAGGAAGATACGAGAGGGGATCCTAGCGCCCCCTCATCCCCCCCAACTCAAGGGCAAAGGAAGCGGGTCTGAATGGCTCCTGGAGTCACTGATAAGTTGAGTGTTTGCTGAAAAGTGGGCCTCCAGCTACAGCTTAGAAAGAACTCAGCGATCATAGCTTTCCCACGAGGAGGAGGAATCCTTTTTCTTCAAGTTTAGTATTCAAGGACATAAACATTTGGTTTGGACAAGTAAATAAGGACTGGGAACAGCGGGTTGTTTAGTTCTCTTGGCATATTTTATAAACAAGGGGGCAGGCTAAAAAGCAAATAATGCCCTCATTAGGAAAACGAGTGCAGATTCACAGCCCGGCAGGAGCTTCTGCGCAGGTTCCCGCAGACGCCAAGGCCAGGAGCTCCGTGAGGGGGGTGGGAGGAATGTATCGGTCGGTTAATAACAAGGGTTACGGCTCCTGTGTGCAGAAGACTTTGAAAACGTCAGGGGGGAGTGCCGAGGACCTCGCAACCCATTTGAAGTTAAAGAAAGAAGAACACGGGACACAACCTGCACAGAGCTGCGCTTCCCTGTGGCTGCTGGCCTTTTCTGGGGTGGAGGGGCCTTCCCAAAGCCGCCTGCAGGCAGGGCCCGCTCATTCCAGCGGGACTCACAGTACATTATACACCGCAGACTCCCGGCCAATTAGCGGGTGAACTGAATTGAACTCAACCCACATTCTCCAAAGGCAGAAGAGCTGTTTGAGGCTAAAAAGTCAGTTATTCGTCCAGAGGTCACTTCTGAAAGTTACAGAGCTGCACGCCCAGTAGCTCAACGCAGCTTTTGCTCGACCTCTTTCTTTCCCCCTCTCTCTTTTGAGTCAGAGTCTCATTCTGTCACCCAGGCAGGAGTACAGTGGTGCGATCATGGCTTGCCACAGCCACAACCTCCTGGGCTCTGGTGATCCTCTCTATTCAGCCTCCCACGTGGCTGGGGCCAAAAGGACGCGTCACCACACCCGGCTAATTTGTTTATTTTTTTTGTAGAGATGAGGTCTCGCTATGTTGCCCAGGCTCCAACTCCTTCTTTTAACGTATTGACATTACATCTGATGCTCTAAGCCTAGAAATCATTCCCATTTCTACCTGCCTCCTCAAACACCCGTGTAGTACATGGTTTTTTATTCTGCTGGAAACTTCACGGGGCTTAAAACCACGATGGAAAAACAAACCACAAAGTACCCCCCATCCCCACCCTTGGTGAGCGCAGGCAACCTCAGTTGGGTAGGATTCTACCCCTAGGCCTCAGCAGACCCACCGCCTGGAAGTATTTAACCTATGAGGCAACGACCTAAGAGTCCGGCCCACACAAAAATAGCAAAACCAAACGTGGGGTTCCTGGTACTTAGAAGAACTTTTAGCTACACTCTTCCAAACCAGCCTTATAATGGATCTATTATTTTACCATAGGGGTTTTCAGAAATGATACTGTTTCCTACTAGATGTAAAATGCAACTCAGGGTCGCCACAATGTCACCTTTTTAGATGCTTTAAAATGCATATTTAAATAAACACTTCTTTAATTTTCATTTTTTTGAGTTGGGGTGTTTGTTGCCCAGGCTGATCATAATGGCATAATCACGGCTCACTGCAACCTTGACCTCCTGGGCCCAGCCGATCCATCTGCCTCAGTTTCCCAAACAGCAGGGGCTATAAGTGTGCACCACTATGTCTGGCTAATTTTTAAAATTTCTTGTAGAGACGAGGTCTCCCTATATTGCCCGGGCTGGTCTTGAACTCCTAGGCTCAAGCAATCTTCCCACCTTGGCCTTCCCAAAGCACTGGGATTACAGGTGTGGAGCCACCACACCCAGCCGTAAATAAACATGTTTTAATAAAGGCATTTGTTGTGCTTCTAGAATTGGAAAGTTTTTTGCTCTTCCATCTCTTTGCTCGTGATAACTACACATACTTTGCCAATGTGGCAAGTTTTACCCAGACTACCGCCATAGGGTGACTAAGAATTAGAGTTGAGACCTTGAATTCTAAGGTTTTGTCAAACACCTATGCTGTGTATACAAGTCCACTCACTTTTACAAATCACATGGCCATACTTTACCTAATGTTTCATCTTCTATTTAACCAATACTAATGTTTCTGCAAAACGGTTCAGTACGTCAATAAAGTTTAGTTGCCATCCATTTTGTTAGGCCAACGGTCATAATCAGGCTTGTTCATCCAGCAGCATCTGTGGTGTGCACCACATGCCAGGTGCAAGGATGCCGTAAACATGACCCGTGTGGTCTCTCACCAAGAGGTGTGTGCTGGCCAGTGAAACAGACAAGCGATGGACAGGCAAACCCAGAAGATAATTTCACAGTGTAACAAGTGCCACGGGGGAAATAAAGATGGTGATGGCCAGGCTTGGTGGCAGGGAAGAGGGAAGACTACTTCAAGTGGGAAGACATCACGGGAAGTAATATTTAAGGTGACTCTGAAGCTCTGGGAACAGTGTCACGGGCCGAGGAAGCAGCAAGTGCAAAGCCCTCAGATTTGGCTTGTTGCAGGAAGAGAAAGAAAGCAAGTGTGGTTGGAGCTTGGTGAGCCCACGATGATGTCATCCGCTCCCTTGCGCTCGTAGACTTAGCTCCTTCTCGAGTGTACCTGTCATAAACTGCACGGCATTCATATGCCCTTACATCAGTTTCCACCCAAGGCACTCTGGAACAAATGGCCAGAAACAGAGACTCCTCTGGACAGAACACGCTTATGGACTCGCTTGACTTTTGCTCTCCTAGCAAATGCCTACTCTGAATCACTGCTGAATGATGGCCGAAGCGGCTCATGACCTCGCTGTCTTCTTCACCGTCGTGGCTGCGAAGTTCTGAGTTCGGGAAGTCCCACAGAACCTATTTCTGATGGCTGAGATGGAGGTCATGGCCTGGGAGAAAACGGGTGTCTTCCTTCTCTTTCCCATTTTCAAGGTCAAAGTCCTTCTGATCGATGTACATGAAAGGCTACGGAGGAACTATATATATATATATTTTTGAGTCGGAGTCTCACTCTGTCGCGCAGACTGGAGTGCCGTGGCCGCTCCCGGCCACTGCAGCCTCGACCTGCCGGGCTCCGGCGATCCTCCCGCCTCAGCCTTCCGAGTTGCTGGAACTACAGGTGTGCGCTACCACGCCCGGCTGATTTTTTGATTGATTGTAGAGATGAGGTCTTGCCAAGTTGCTCAGGCAATCCACTCACCTCGGCCTTCCAAAGTGCGGGATGACAGGCTGAGCCACTGAGCCTGGCCTCGGAGGAACTATTAAATCCAGTATTTGTTATGTAGCTGCAGGTATAGAGAAGCACGCTAACAGCCATTCTTGCCTGGTGGTGTCTAGGGGATACTATTTACCTGCTTCCCTTTTTTGGACTTATTTCTATTTCTTAACTTTTCTGCAATAAATACGTTTAATTATAAACTTCTACATGACAGGAAAAAGAAAACGAGACATAAGGGCTACTTGGCAGAGATCTGAATGAAAAATAAGCTCATCGCAAACAATAATATGCGTCTCTGTTCTCACTCATGTGTGAAAGCTAAAAAAAGTTGATCTCATGAATGGGGTTATTACCAAAGGCTGGGAAGAGCAGGAGGGCGGGGGATAAAGAGAGATTAGCTGATGGGTACAAACCTGCACTTAGATAGAAGGAGTAAGTTCCAGTGTTTGGTAGCAGTAGGGTGACTGCCAATATAGTGTATATTTCAAAATAGCTAGAAGAGAAGATTTGGAATATTCTCGATACAAAGGAATGATAAACTGAGGTGATGGATATCCCAATTACTCTCATCTGATCGTTACACATTGTATGTTGGGATCAAAACATCATCTATGTTTTTATATCATAAACATATAAGTATTATGTTATATATTCATAACACTAATAAACTGTTAAAAAATGCATCTCCACCACATCCTGAAGTCCTCTTTTATTAACAACAAAGTAACTACTGACCCATCTGAACAACACTCAGGGAAAAAAAAAACATCATCTAAGGATCCTGAGACACAAAATAACCTTTTAAATTTGTGTAGTACCTTCCACTTGCAAAGTCTTTTAATGCTCAATTGTTTACTTGTTTACCTTCTTGGAAACTGTATTATATTTCTTTGAGTCAGGGTCTCACTCTGTTGCCTAGGTCGGAAAGCAGTGGCACAATCATGGCTCATCACAGCCTCGAACCCCTGGGCTCAAGGGATCCTCCTGCCTCAACCTTCCAAGAAGCTGGGACTACAGGCGCAAACCACCACGCTTGGCTAATTAAAGACAAAAAAAAAATCTTTTGTAGAGAAAAGGTCTATGTTGCCCAGGCTGGTCTTGAACTCCTGGGCTCAAGCTGTCCTCCCACCTCAGCCTCCCACAGTGCTGGGATTACAGGTGTGAGCTACCACACCTGGCTCTTATTTGGAAATATTTTGATTGCTGTTGCTTCTCCATCAGGTTGGATTCCTGGACAGTCAACAGGAATGGGGACTAGAGGCTCCAGTACTGCCACTAGTGGCAGGGAGATTTGGGACAAGTCCATAACACAGCTAAGCCTCAGCACCTTTCCCATAAAACAGGAATAAAACGGCTGTGACTGGCCTTGCAGGACTGTGTGGGGATGGACTGACAATGTGATATGTCCCAAACCCTTACCCAGGAGTGGAGCAGGCAGGTATCCATTTATTGCCACGCCTGTGCCGTCACCCTTCCTTGACTGAGGAGTTGGCTTGCCCAAGGTCACACTCACCTAATAGGAGACAGAACTGACCCATCAGCCCCAAGTCCACCAGCCCCACGAGCCTTGCGGCTTCTGAGCACCAGCTGAGAACCCGAGTCCAGCATGAGGAAGTGGCCTAGGAGCGCCGGATGACACGGCATCAGACCACACAGGGTGGGCACCCCTAGCCTGCAAATCCACAATGCTCTGACAGCAGACATTTTCCGAGTGGAAAACGCCATACCTGCCCTCACGTGACCAGCTGCAGTCAAAACAGGCACACAACGGCGAGGGTGACATTTTTACCACTGCAGAAAAAGCGCCCACAGAGGACATGGTGAAAACATGTGATGGGTTCATTGAAGGACTAGAGCATTCATGACCAGGACAAGAAATCACATCAGTTGATAAACTCAAAGACAGTTTCCTAAGATGCACACTGTTGTTTGTGAGGCAGACGACTCTGAAGGAAACTTCTTTAAAAAGTCATTCAGCCTAATGCCTCCTCATCCCTAGAGGACCCACTTGATCCTCGACTGCTTCTGACGTTTCTCACCCAAAATAAAATACAGCAGACAGTAACATTTTAATTGAAACTCGACATTGTGGGTGGAGATGGAAAGCCCGCCCTGTCTGTTGCAGCTGATATTCAGCAGTGGATGCGGGTATTCTGGGGATGCAACAACACTGCTTAGTTACCCTGAGCACAAGATTTTCTCACCGTATTAATGACATGTCATCTTCTTTCCTGTCAAAGTCTTACAGAAATACGTGTAAGAAATGACTGCTTATCAATAGCATACAAATCTGGAGTCAGGAATGATGCCAAACAACCACAGATGGCCTGCACGGGTGGCTGGGATAGCGACACCTTTGCTTTCTGACGGTTCAATGTACAATAACTTTACTTCCTGCACAAAATTATTTAAAGTATTGTATAAAATGACTTCCAGGCTATGTGTACATGAAGCATAGAGGAATTTTGTATTCAGACATGGGCTCCATTCTCCAGGTAGCTCATTATGTACATGTAAATATTCCCAAATCCGCTCCCCCCCAAAAATCCCAAATCCTAAAGAGTTTTGGTCTCAATCACTGGGGTAAGGGATACTCAACCTGTATTAAGCTCAGAGCTAGAATTTTTAGAATGCATGAAATTGTAACACATGACACATCATCCGTATTTTCATCTAAAGGACAATGTGGCCACCAAGATTTTTCCCAGCCGCCGAGGAGATATCGTTTTATTCGGTAAGTCCGATGGCTGCAGTGGACAAGCCTCATTTTCTTCTGTTCTCCAGAGCGGCCTGTCTTAGAGGGGCTGGAGATGAGCAAACAGAGAACAAGCAGCCCTAAGCCTCTTTACCCACAAATTCTGCCATCGGGTTCTCCTGAAACCCAAGGCTTGAGCCACTTATTTGAAAGGCAGAACCATCCCTTCAGCAAAAGGAGGTTTTTACTTTTGTTTTTTTTTTTTAAATTTTTGAGACAGAGTCCCACTCTGTCACCTAGTCTGGAGTGCAGTGGCATGATCAAGCTCACTGCAGTCTCGATCTCCTGGGCTCAAGTCATCCTCCTGCCTCAGTCTCCCAAGTAGCTAGGACTATCGGCATGTACTACCGGGCCCTGCTAATTTTTTATTGTTATCTTTGTGGAGACAGGGTCTTGCTATGTTGCCCAGGCTGGTCTTAAACTCCTGGCCTCAAGCAATCCTCCCACCTTGGCCTCCCAAAGTGCTGGAATTACAGGTATGAGCCGCTGTGCCAGGCCCACAAAGTTCTGCTGACCCTCTCTTCTCCAGATTAAGCTAACCAGGGTTTTCCAAAGCAAAGAAAAGCCGGCAAAGGTGAGAAATCATTTGACCCAGGGGTCCATACCTTTGGGCCAATAGTATCCCAATCCGCTGCGGACAAGAGATGGTTCCCTGGTATACCCTTCTTTAAGCATAGCCTTTCGCGTAGAGCTTAAGAAATGTCTGTGGCATTCACACAAAAACCTTTTTACAAAAGCCTATCGTGATCTACACAAAGATGATTGGTAGACCAATCGAAGTTTTTTCCCACAAAATTCCAAGTCCCTTAAGGAAGGTACGGCCTCCTGTCCACTCACCTCTATGTGTGAGAAACATGGAAGGACAGCTGGGGTGTGGCTCACCAAGAGTGTTAAATGAATAAATGAATGGACAGTCTCAATACAGAGCCTAGGGAACAGGCAGTCATCTGTACAAGATATTAATTCCCCCCCAAGCCTCGAAAAGTCAATCAGTCAAAGCAAATGACCCTTTCAGCCTGAAAAGTACCCAATCAGTGTCCAATTAGGAAAATGGGGTCTGTGTATATGTAAGCGTTGCATTTGCATTTGATTAATCCCATGAATTATCTAACAGCCTCTACAGAGATTTTTTTTTTTTTTAGTTGCTTCAAGCCCTTCTTTCAATGTTGCATTTAGTTACTGTGAGGGCGAAAAAATGCACATCTCTAAAGGGTGTAGCTTGCAAAATTATTAGCACTGATTCATCTTCTAAAATAAAAAAAGAGAGGATTCAGTAATTTGGGCAACTGGCTGAAAACTCGAGCTGTGAGTTTCAGTCACTCTTCTCCCCATCTCTTTTATTTAGAATGAGCCAATTGCTGCTCGAGTTTCTGGGCTGCTTTTCTCCTTTTAAGATTGTGCCCTGGGTGGAAGAACTGTTTGAGTCCAGGAGTTCAAAACCAGCCTAGGCAACCTAGCAAGACCCTGTGACTACAAAAAATTAAAAAAAAAAAAACAAAAAACCAGGCACACACCCGGAGTCCCAGTTACTCAGGAGGCTGAGGCAGGAGGAGCTCTTGAGTGCAGGAAATCGAGGCTGCAGTGAGCTACAACTATGCCACTGCACTCCAGCCTGGGTGACAGAGGGAGACCCTGTCTCAAAAAAAAAAAATGCACCCTTGGGATTCGCCATGGGAAAAAGGCCAGAGTCAGCCTAAAGTGAATGAGCATCCGTGCAATGTGCCCAGTGAGATGACAACCACAAAAACATGAGGCGAGCAGGGCCTGCCGCGCCCACCCGCGGTCCACACAGGGCCCCAAGAGGGGCGGAGAGCAGGTAGCCTACAGGTAGTGCAGGAATCCGTACTGCGCCTGCGCAAGCTTCCCCGCCCACTGCCAGCTGCTCGAGGTACCATCTGTTATCAGCTCTGCCCAGGCAGCTCCCGCTGAATGGCGTTCCCCGAGGCCAACCCACTCGCCCTGTCGGATACAATCAGGTCAGCCCAGCACTCTGCCCACACGGGACCTGCTGCCCGTCGCAGCGCCCGGACCCGCCAGCTCCCAAGAGGGCCCTGCATCTGTCAGGAGGCCCCTTCTTCTCCATTGGTCACCTGCTGCAGTGGCAAGGGAGGGCTGTGCGCCACCCCACCTCAGACAGGCCCAAGGACTTTCCTGACTTCTGGCAGGACGTAGGCGGCAATGTCTCCCATCCCTAACTGCATGCCTTCCAAGCTGTGAGCTGTCTCTGTTCTCCCATAACCTCACGGGCATGCCCCAGGACTCCAAGCACACAGGTGTGCACCCAAGGCCCATCATTCTGCAGGAAGTGAGCACCCAGGGAGGTGTGAAACGGAACAGCTCAAAGGCAACGTTCCAGCAGACAGCAGAGCCTGGGGACCGAGACGGCATGCTTCTGCCAAGCTCCAAGTTCTAGGCTGAGCCCTCCTGAAGTCAAAAAAGGAAGGAAGGTAGGAAGGCAGGCAGGCAAGTCAAACAAAAACAACAACACCCCAGTGCTTCCATAGTGGGCTCTCCATCACAGCATTCAAGCTGTTGCATAGCATTAAGCCTGGTTCCCTTCTCCCAGCTTCTGTGGGGCTGACATCACTTCTAGCTCTGAACAGTCTTCCTGCCATTATGCAGCCCGGGCCTCTTTTCATTGGGCTCCCACTTGAGCACACACGGGGGAGAGGACAATGCAAGACCCCACCTTCGCATGCAGGCTTCCTGGCCTTTGGGAAACACCACGCTGGCCTGATTTATCTCCCGCACGGTTCCTTCCTTCTGCATCTGCGCAGGGAGAGGCACGTCATTGGGGGCCACTTTCATGATTTTGTTGCCATCAGGATTAGCTGGATTAGGGGCCGGTACATAAGGACCCCCTGGTGCCGTGAGGAAGTTTCATCACCGGGTCAGTGTGGTGTGAACTATATTCTGTCAACACCATCACTCCTTATAGCCACCAACCCAAAAGGGGGGTGGAGGGATGTAGGCGGGGGCGTGGCAGAGATAAACTGTTTTGAGCGCAAAATGTATGCACTCGTCATAGCAATAAATTCCTCCATCGTGCACTTCAAAGTGTGAGAATCCCTCAGGACTATCCTCCTTTCAAACAAGAAACCTTTGCACTTCTTTTTTTTTTTAAATCTATGAAAAATTGAGTGGGTCCAACAGTGATGGGAAGTGGAAACGAATACAGCTACCCATAGGAAAAACAAAAAAGCCCAGCAGAAAATGTCCAGCCCCCTTCTAAGACCAGTCAAAGCAGTTTGGGAAGACAGCCTTACTGCGGAAACCTTCTATTTTGTCCAAGGCTAACGCCTCCAAGATGAAGCCAGTTACCCTTCTAAAGGACCAACACCATCCCATCCAGCAGGGATTCCCCATCTAAGGCAAGGGAAAACAATGTGGGTAGGACAGATGTGGAGGGAATGGTGCAGGCAGTAAGAAGATGGGGAGACCAACCGAACAGCACTTTTAATTCCGTTTACAACTTCAGGGGCTCGAGTTTTCCTCCCAGGAAATCCTTTGGCCCATTTACCCACCCCACCCCCCACTCATCTGGACCCTGCATGAAGTAGACGACGCACAATTTGTAGAGAAAGTAATGGGATTTCTGCAAGTGTGTGCGAGTGTGTGCATGCGTGTGTGTGTGTGTGTGTTTTATAGAGCAAGCCCTCTTGCACAGAACCGGGCTGTTCCATCAAAGCCGTATCTGTTATATTTCTGTCTTTCTCTTCTGTTTGGCGTATTCACCAACAAGAGAAAGGGAGGTAAGCTTTGGCGGCCCTGACCTGCAGTTGGAACACAATACTTTCGCACAGCCCTGCCGACCCCTGACATAAATTTTACACCGCAGCTGGCATTTACACACTCAGCATTACCATATGTATAGCTGCTCGGTGCTAATTATGCTAATCACCTGTCTAACTCGCTGCTGCGAAAAATGGTTGTATTTAGCAGTCCAGTGCCTACCAATGCAGCTTACTGTGTGGCTGAAATGTACATTCAGACGGCCCTGAATGGCAAGATTTTTCCACGTTGCTGGCTACATTCAGGCCTCAGAAAAATTTATTCAAGTCAACTGGTTTCGGTCCGCAACAAAAAAGTTACGAGAAAAAAGTGAGTGTGTTCTTGCCCTAACATTCTGGATCTGCTTGCAAGCAAAATGATAAATCAATTGGTGTGGGAAACAAAAAGGGAGAGAGATTTCTTTTGGGAGCCATGTGAAACTGTAGCCTATTTAAAAAAAAAAGGGGGGGGGAGAGGAAGGGTCATCCTATTCCCCAAATCTCTAGAAAGAGCCGTTAATAGATATTTAGCCCTAATCCCAATTCTCTCAAATTGCAAGCTTTGTTTGCAATTAAGCAAGGTATTAAACATGTGCAATTTTTTTTTTCTGGCTCACGTACAGACCAAAGTGATGGTATCATATTTATCATTTTTTACTTATTACAACAATGTGTGAACCTCGTGAGGGAAAAGAAAGTAAGGGGAAAGAAATAATTTCTTAGGCAGCTAGGAAAAATTCTTTTGTTGTTTTCTCTCTTGGAAAGCCTCGATGAAAAGAGAGGCTGTGTGATGTTTAAGTCTGTTTGGTGCAGGTTGCTGGTTTCCCACTAACGGAGCTGAGGAAACCAGGGAGTGGGGGGTGGGGTAGGTGGGAGGATCCAAAACAGAAGAAAAAAGTGGTGGGACAGGGAGAGAGAGGCAGTCAAGGAGCCCATATTTTCTTCCTTCACCTCAAGATTCCTGTTTTCGTCGTCACAACCTCTTAAAGCAGCTTTCTCTGATCACTCTGTAGAATAAATTTCTTAAATCAGGAGACTATCAGTGCAGGGATTTTGCCAATTCCCCAAATTCAAGCCAAAATCCTATTTCCTCCTAACTCACCAAACATGTTCATGTTAATTAAAAAAAAAAACAACCAAAAAACCCTGAATTTAGGACTGCTTGGTTAAGTTACTTGGACGGATAGAAAATGTCAAGGTGTTCCAATTTCCTTTATTTGCTGGCAGCATTAGAAAACGCATTCTACTGGAGGGTGGCCCCAAGGGCCCAATTCCTTCCTCCCCTCCGTCGTTAGCAGAGCATCATCATTCTTACTTCGGAAATTCAGACATTCAGAAAAGTAGACTGCAAGGCCATTTATCTCGCCACCTAGCGAAAGCTACCCCTCAGTGCCACAAAACACCACCACAGCTTTGCAATCCACCTTCACTTACACACAGAAGGTGCACCAACCCCCATGGGCTCCCCTCTCTCCCCTCCCTCGAGGAGGCTGTGGAGAAAGCTCAGGCCTTCTCTGCCCGGCTCAAGCTCACCTTTCCCTGAACTGCTAGCAGAGGAAGAAGATGGCCCAGTGACCTGAAGATGCTGCATGGTGGGAGCTTTCTTCCCAAAACCTGCTCCTCCACATCTTGTTCCACATTTCATAAACTGATCTGACACTACCCAAGCCACATCTTGCTCTCTTGGGCTTCCCAGTCAGATTGCTCTTCTGAGTTTTGTCATTCAAGATTTTCACCGTACACTCCCAAACACAAATGGCGTGACCACAGACCACGACTGGGCTCACTGCAAAGCAGGGTTCACCCCCTCTGTCCCTCTCACTCTCCTGCTCTTCTTCAGTAGGAGGAGATGGACCACCCTGACTCGTGGCACGGAGCGGTGTTTACATTGCAATACTTGACTGTGTAATACATCTGGCATTTTTGGGCAGGATTCCTGAGCTAGGGGCCAGAAGCCCTTGAGCAATGATTTAAGGGGAAAGAAATCAAGCACACTGACTTAACAAAGGCCATTTCCAGTTCTTTTTGCTTACTTTTGTATATGTCTCATTAATAACGGAAAACCATCTTGGTCGCTCCATTGGGTAAGCCTTCTGCTCCTTTTCATGTATCCCAACAATAATAAACAAAGCTTGTGCTGTGGTAGGGGGACTTGCTTTTCACTAGCCTCGCCTTCAAAGCCCGTGGCATTAGGGGACCCACTGCAGTGTGGACTGTTTGGGCCAACTCACACCTGGGTTTCTGGATGAGAAATAAGGTCCTGCCTTCACATTATAAATCTCTCCAACAACAAACTTGCCATTCATTAGCAAGTACCTGACTGCCCACCGACAATACCGTTTCCCTAACACGGGACAGCTGTTTTTCCAACTCTGCTTCAAACCCCAAATAAAACACAACAGTTACAGTCTTTCCTGAAGGGCCCGAGGATGAGATGCATCTTTCTGTATACCAAACTCCCAAGATCTTCCCTAACAGTCAAGTGCTTTCTCAGGGGCACCGTCCTACTGCTTTGCAAGGCTGAGTCTTTCTATCTAGCCTGGTTAAAGGATTTATGTAGGAAAAAATCAGACGCTGCAGTGTAAAGAAAAAAAGAATCACCCTACATTCAACTTAAGAGAAAAAAATCTAGTATTATAAAGCATCCACATGCAAAGGTTGGAAGCAAAGATGGGAATAGGAATAGGAGTGTTTATATTTTGATGACCCTGATTACATCTGTGTATTCAAGGAATGTTCCCACTGAGAAAATCCCGCAGAACTTCCTCCTGCACAAGCAGACATGCCCGCGCCAGCAGAGCCCGCTGCTCTCTGGGATGTCAACCAAGACCTCTCATGAGGATGGAACCATCTGAGGCTACAAAGTCAGCCAAGATTTGGATCAGGAAATCCGTCCTCTTCGGTCTCTACTCAAGCTCCATATTCCCATTGGCTGCGGTGGGAGTTCCAACCAGGGAAAGCCTGAAGTGGGATGCCTGGGAGGGTATGTCATGGTTTGTGTGTCACTTGCTGTCTCCGAAACGCTGCACAACCCAGTTCTTCCATCGTTCATATGTCACAGTAAGCACGGGGGAACAAGACTTGTTCCCTACTCTCTTTGGGGGTTTGGTTTGGATTGAAAAACCTTGTCAGTGGATCCTGAAGCTAACTTGCAGGTCACAAAAAAGATCGTGATTCTTCAGCAGGGGAATTGCATCTTCTGCTGACAAGAATCCATCAAGAGTTTGGTCCTGAAATAGCCCCAACCAAGACAAAGCTGAGGGTGCCCGTGGTCTCCCACAGCTTGGCTGAAATGATATACTTTAAAATTCCCTCCTCTCAGTTTGTGATGAACCAGACTCACTACCATTTCCGATTTCACACTAGTAACTCCTGGGATCCGCTCAGGAGGAAATGGCGTGGGCGGTTCAGGAGAGGGCGGGTGGAGAAAGGGCGGGAGGGACAGGGACGCAGCAGAGGTTGTGGGGACCAGTGAGGGACAACGGGAATAGTATTATGATAGGGAACGATACAGGTATGGCTATTATTTAGGCTGTCTTCCATGGCTGGAATTCCTTTAACTTTTTCTTTCCACTACTTAGTGCCAAATAGTGCTCGGAGTTAAAATATTCGATGCAAAGTAGCTTCCATTAAAACTGCTCCCCTTTAAAATAATTTTATAATATCTCCACGCGGAATAGAACAGAATACTCTTCAAGGGCTAAATCTGGGCAGACAGCGGACACGGGTGAAGTGGGAGGCAGCCCCTTTCTCTGCAGAACCGTGAGCCCCCCTACCCTGAGACAAGGAGGAGGGCAAGGGCAGACAAGTTGCAGCTTGCCCCAAGTGGACAGAGCTCCAGGGGTCACAGGCAGGTCAGCTTTGAAGGAGAGACCCAAATGAAATATAAACATGGCATTGTGGAAACCAGACAAATCTCCCATAGCTTGTCCAGCCAGCATTAATCTCGGCATCAGCTGGGGCGCATAATCTAAACAAACGGATCAGGCAGTTCATACATCTGGAAGCTGTCATCTTCTGGAACCTCCGAGCGGCGTTATATGGATCTGAAACACGCCACTGCCTATCCTGGCCTAGAAACTTGTTGAAGGGTCAAGAATGGCGGGCAACAAACAGATACAGAGGATGCGCAGGGCCAACTGCCCCGTGAGAGGGCACCTGAGGCTACTTGTTATTTTTATTTTGAGTTGGGGTCTCACTCTGTTGCCCAGGCTGGAGAGCAGTGGCATGATCACAGGTCACCATAGCCTCAACCTCCTGGGTTCAGGTGATCCTTCCGCCTCAGCCTCTCGAGTAGCTGAGACTACAGGCATATGCCACATGCTTGACTAATTTTTAAAAAATTTTTGCATAGAGATGAGGTCTTGCTATGCTGCCCAGTCTGGTCTCGAACTCCTGGGCTTAAACAATCCTTCCGTCTTGACCTCCCAAAGTGCCGGGATGGCAGGTATGAGCCACCATGCTCGGACTACTTGTTATTTTCAAAACAATTCTTGGTAGCATCTCATTTTTTCAGTTGTTTTTCTCCAAATAGAAAAGGACTACTACTGTTTCCACCTGAATGTGTGTGCCCACTAGTGAAGTCTAATAAATACCCACCTAAATAAATATGTTCTTCATTGTAAAGCATGGATGGGGTCCAGGGAGCAGAAGCAAGCTGCACGTCATTGTCTTTGTGTCCCTTGTGAAAGGCTCCCAGTGACAGACCCAGAGAGCGGACACCAGGCGATCACCTTGGGAAGAGCAGTAGAAACACAGCCCATGTGGCCTTTCTGGCTAGGGGGGGCCTCAGTCCCTTGCTGTCCCTAGGTTCTTCTCCATAAGGGGTCTTCAGGGAAATGTGGTTTGTGATAGACCACCACCAAAGAGCTAATGTACTAGCTGTGCTTTTCTGAAAGGAAGAGTTATTTCCATATGAAAAAAGGCCAGTGGTGTCTTCTATTAAAGCTTTTTAAAAAGTCACCTTCTGGAATGCCAGGTGTGGTGGCTCACACTTGTAATCCCAGCACTTCGAGAGGTGGAAATGAGAGGATTGCCTGAGCCCAGGGATCCAAGACCAGTCTGGGCAACTTGGTGAGATCCTGTCTCTTCAATAAATGAAAAAATTAGCTGGGTATGGTAGCGTGTTCCTATAGTCTCAGCTACTTGGGAGGCTGAAGTGGAAGGATCACCTGAGCCCAGGAGGTTGAGACTGCAGTAGCCATGATGGTGCCACTGCACTCCAGCCTGGGTGACAAAGTGAAACTCCGACTCCAAAAAAAAAAAAAAAAAAAAAGTTACCTTCTAAACCCGGGCATGGTAGCACATCTGCCTGTAGTTCCAGCTACTTGGAAGGCTGAGGTGGAAGGATTGCCTAAGCCCAGCAGGCTGAGGTTGTGGTGGCTGTGAGCGTGCCTCCGCACTCCAGCCTGGGCGACAGAGTGAGACTCCGACTCAAAAAAAATAAAAAAAAAAAAAGTCACCTTCTGACTGGGCGCAGTGGCTCATGCCTGTAATCCCAGCACTTTGGGAGGCCGAAACAGGAAGACTGCTTGAGCCCAGGAGTTCAAGACCAGTCTAGGCAACATAGCAAGACCCTGTCTCTAGAAAAAAAAAAAGTTACCTTCTAAAGCCTTCAGCCTCTTGTGGGTGAGGTATAACCAGGTATTTTTGCAAAATTAGTGACCCCACTTTAAAAAAGTACTCAAATAAAAATATTTTCATCTCTTTAAAAAAGTACTCAAATAAAAATATTTTCCTCTCTTCCATGGTCTCTTTCCTCCTTGACTTGTCATGGTGTTTTTTGATACTTTATACTGTTCTGAGAAAAATAAAAAATTGTTAATTACTAGCATGAAAAATAATTAGTTATCTGGGTCAGGAAATATAGGGATGGGATGGGAGAGCATCATAAAAAGATGAAAACTCTTACATCTATGGTGATACATTTGTAGCTATGACTCCGCCATAATAAAAATCTTCTATCTGCACAGCCTGGGTCTTCCAACAGAAATCTCTTGATCTATCACCTCAACTACTGGTTCTCAGCTGGGACAATTCTGTAGTCCCACCCTCCAGGGATATTTGGCAATGACTGGAAACATTTTCGTTGTCACCACGGGGAGGGTACTACTGGCATCTACTGGGTAGAGGCCAGGGATATTGCTAAACACCCTACCATGCACAGGGCAGCCCCTCACAACAAAGGATAACCCAGCCCCAAATGACGGGGTGGTAAAACTCAATTATCTTCCACAACCAACTGCCCGAGTTCAACTGAAGACACTGAAGGCATAATGCTAGTGAGATACAAGCTTGAAAACACTTCTACGCATCAAAATTCATGTACTTTTCATTAAAAAAAAAAGTCACAATGTGCACCCTCCTCCCTCGATGCTGGCCGCCTACAATGTTAACAACCAAACACCAAGGCAATATGGATTCATTTCAAGGCTGTTACCCTTTGCAGAAAAGGAGGCCAGGAACTGGGCAAGCTTTTAGAAGAAACAAAAAGTTCCAAGAGATAAATGAAAGTTCTGTCACTGGGGAATCTTGACAACAAACTTGTATGTGAAAGAGGTCTGGAGGGGGTTTGATAGGAAAGCAAGTAGATGCTGAGGGAGACAGGAGGATAAAACTGCTAAACAGGGAAATGCCAACAGAGAAAGAAGCAAGAGTAAAAATAAACCAGTTTCCTCCGGTGCCCGAAAGGGTGAAATACAGGTGGAAGCACTTGTGGTTCTACGCAGACACTAGGGGCCAAGTCCACCAGCACAAATCACGAGACTGGCAAAGAATGGTCAGGAGAAAGAGCAGGCAGCCTCCAGTCAAGCACATGAAGGACTTGCCCTCTCAACCTCTCAAGGCCCCAGGCTCCTGCCTCAAGCTCAATAACCACGAAAGGGAGGCACTGGCTGCCTCCCAGGAAGGCCACACTCCTGTTCTCTAAACCTTTGCCCATGCTGTTCCTTCTGCCTGGACTGCCCCTCTGTCTCCAGCTCTCTGGCCCCTGTGCCTGGCTCGGGCTTCCTCCCTGGAAGGTATCCCTGATCTCCCTGCCATCTTGGCACTGCCGCTCTGCATGTCAACCACCCGCACACCGGTCCGTGTGCTTGCTGGATGTTTGGATGGAGGTCCCCGGAGGGCACGGCCTGTGGTTTGTCACCGACATCTCGCTGGGGCTTCACGCAGCGCCTGGTGCAGAGCAGGCACGGAGAACATGTGCTGAACGAATGTTTTTATCTTTAAATGACAATCAGTCTCTCCCCCACCTTGGCGCCACCATCATGTGTTTCTGTAATAGCAGATGTCCACTACACCATTCGCCATTATTTTTAAACAAACCTCTTCACTCACAAGTGAGCTAGATTTGACATTTTTGACTTGCAAATGCCATGCCTCTAAAACCCAAGCTGGCGTCAAACAGATAACTGACAGTTTCTTAAAAGGCAATCGTTGCATGAACATTTTAACAGCAGAATGAAAGAATTTTAGCCCCAATGCCTCAACACACACACACACACACACACACACACACACACACACACACACACACAAACTCTTCTTTATCTAGCATAGATTGGTCTACATGTTGTGGCCAATATATTCCAATTCAAAGATATCAAGCCTATCAACAGGATCCCTTTAATTTGTGGACAGACTTTTAAAAAGATAGCACTAACATTATTTTGGCAGATAGGAGGATACGCAGAATAAGACTATGTACATACACACGGACGCACACAGATACAAAGACAACTGGATGGAAATTCATGCTATATACATACATGACATTTTTCTAATCATAGGAGAAACAGCATTTTTCCTGTCACTCAGTATCCCTGACCTCCTAAAGTCTCACTTTCCTCTCTTCTGTTGATTTTTAACTCGGGAAATACGCAATCCATTTGGCTTATTTATGTAGCAAGCGCTCAGTTCATGCCTAGTTCACATAAATGGTCACGTCCAGAATCTTTAAGGCCCTACTAAGAAAGCTACTACTGATAGACTTCTGTGCTGATAGTGAGGATTAATTTATGTAAGGCGCACAGACTGAACCTAAAATTGGAGCTGTTAATCATTTCAATTCTAGGACTTCCTAATGAAGTCCAGGACAGCAGGGAATTTTTAGCTTCTGAAAGCAAATGCTCATACTGCTTACTGCTTGTGTGAATACTAAGTTCACTATGTCATAAACAAGATTACCTCACAGTAACTGCTGCTTTGAATTGAGATTAAAACGATAAAATAGTATGGCAGCCCTCCTGGTTAGGTTCACCTGCATCGATGAAATTATTGCTGCTTCTGCAGGGGGAGAATCTAGCACAAGTAAATCAATGAATGGATGCGTGCAAAATCAAGGCCAAGGCAACGGGAAACCAAGTGACTCAAGTCATTAGTAGGCAAAGTTGACACGGAGAGACACAGAGTTTCTAGTTGCTAGTTTCTCATCTGCGAAACGAGACGATGATTATTAGACACGAAAACATCACACAAGGCATTCTGTTATAAAAATAGGATAAGGATAACAACAGCCAGCTACTTTGCTGGGTGGTAAGCCATGGGATACTGTATAATAAATGCCTGGTTCGTGGCAGTGGCTCAGTGAGTGATGGTATTAGTATCGAGTAAATAAAATCTGGCCCAAGAACCGGTGAGCAATGATGAAACTGCCAAAGAAGAAACGAGGAAAGAGCTCACAGGCCAAAAGGAGGAACAGTGAATGTCGTCTCAAGCTATGTCCTTCATTCTGTCCACTGGGGAAAAAGCACAACCCAAACTGCTTCCTCTCACCACTTTGGTGGGAGTCCCCACAGTGACTGTTGATGTGAAGCATGTTTCTCCTCCCTCCAGGACTTGAAATGAGTTTTGTTATACGGAAACACAGCTATTTCTAGAAATAGCCGATGCTAAGAAAATAAATCACATGACCTCTCTTAAACTTGTTAAAAGTCTACTGAAAACTCTTGCTCAAAACAACACAGAGTCATCTCTTGTCATCATCGTCGACCAGAAACAGATACGGGCTGGCCCAAGCGGAGGCAAGTGAACATATGGGCAAGGCAAGACCTTCCTGTGTTCATCCTAGAACCTATGGTGACTCCCCCACCGGCTAGCCAATCACACCAGGCCAGCTGGTGCGGACCACTCTCCCCTCTCCTGAAATGCCCCCCCTTCCTCCTCTCTTTCTGCAGGTTCCCTGCCTCCCAGTGTGCCTCACCACCTCCAAGGAAGCTTTTTTTTTTTTTTCCATTTAACGTTTACAGTCCATTTCTACTGTGAATCCACATGTAGTCTGAATGCACTGAATTCTAGTTGTTTCAAGTGCTTGGGTTTGTGCAGTGCCCCTTACGGTGCCTCACAGTGCTAGGGACATCATAGGTGTTCAGGAAACTTGTTGCCTAGGAGCACAATAGGTACTTGATAAAACCCTTCTTTTTATGTGCCAATGACACTGAAGCACTGAACTGAGGTAAATTACTCTATGGACTGGATCCAAAGAACACTTTTGTATTAATTGCCAAGCTACTTAAGGCAAGGATGTTTTCTTGTCTTAATCATTTGGACTATTATTTTAATTGTCACTTCTCAACTAAATACTCAACTAAAGACACTGCAAGCTGAATCTTCATAAACAAGGCAAGATCAACAAAATATTCCCCAAGCTTAGTCCCACAGCATCCTGAAAGGGATCACCGAAGCAATTATGCACGTAACTCTTCAGCTTCCAAATTGTGTCTTGGGCAGGTTTCCTTAGGAATACTCCAGATATATATATATATATATAAATATCTACGTAATTACCTCAACGTTCCCCTACCCTAACCTCTTGTAAGGCAAGAAATGTCCAAAGCAGTGTTTAGGGATTAAAATGCTTCCAAGTCTCAGGATTTAGTTCCTTTTCAAAAAGACAATTAAGAAACCACCAACAGGAGGAAAAAAATTAAAAAATAAAAAACCCCTGCATCACCAAAGTTATGTAAAATCTTTCTGTCTATGAGGAAAAAAACACGCATTTTAAATCTGCAGTTGCTTTTCTAAGAAAGGCCTCAAGAACCCCCAAATCGAGGAACGTGGATAAAGGACCGGCACAATCCCTTTGAGAGCTCCTCGGGCCCCTCCCTTCAAACCCGCGTTCTGAAAACACATTTCTTTTCTTTGCCTGCAAAATGCAGCCTGCCCCCAGAATAATTCCATTTAAAAAGCCCCCACCCGCGAGGAAACATTAATCTACTTTGCAAACATGCGTTCCAGTCTGTGCTTTGCCATTTTTTTCAGCTCCTCTTCCCCCCGGCCCCCCTTTTTTTGTACCTTGAGACAAATGTTTTTTTCCCCCAGAGTTGAAAGCTGTCCAAAAACAGGACCACACACGCCGCCGCCTCCGCAGGC
>NW_007247341.1:368192-368678 GCF_000164805.1 Carlito syrichta
CCCGGCGCTGGCCGCGGCCCTGGCGGGCCCCGTCTGGGCGCTCGCCTTCCCCGGATTCCACACATTGCAGCGGGCCTCGTAAACACAATGAGCCCGGCCGCCCCGCAGACCCGCTCCGCGAACTTAAGGTGGCAGTTGTTTGCAGCCTTCCCTCCCCCACCGCGCCCGGAGGAGCCGTGGCCCCGAAACCGCCGAGGGAGCGGGGGGACGTCTTTTGCCGAGGACGGCGTTTAAGGGAGCAGGGATTTCGTGCTCAACAAAAGCAAGCCCAGCTGCCAAAAAAGGAAACCACCTTTATTTCGGCTCCCTCCCCCCTTCCTCTCTCCGCCTCTCTCCACTCCGCCTCCCCCTCCAAGATGTGGAGAACTGTGGCAGCCTTGCGGGGGTTTGGGCTGCAAATAGGGGCCGGGGCGCGGGAGGAGGCAGCTCGCGGGCAGGGGGCGCGGGGCAGGGCAGCGCCGCGGCCGCCCTCGCGGCGGTCCACGG
>NW_007247342.1:0-3159 GCF_000164805.1 Carlito syrichta
GGAGAGGGGCCGTGTCTGGGACTGACCCCCCACCCAGGCCTCCCTCTGGAGCGGGAAAGGGGCCAGTCTGGGAGTGTTCCCCCCGGGTCTTCCTCCTCTGGGAGTGGGAGAGGGGCCGTGTCTGGCCGTGACCCCCTACCCAGGCCTCCTGCCTCCTGGGGCCGGAGAGGGGCCGTGTCTGGGAGTGACCCCCCTGGGCCTCCCTCCTCCTGGAGGTGGAGAGGGGACATGTCTGGGAGCGACCCCCCCAGCCTCCTTCCTCTGGGGTCAAGGGCACCTGAACATGGCAATGAGTAGGTTCATGAGAAGCACGTTGGTGACCAGCAGGAAGGTGACCAGCAGGAGGATGACCAGCCAGTTGGCGTAGAGGCTGGGGCAGGAGGGCGAGTCCTCCAGCAGGAGCGGGTGCGCCGAGCAGTTCACGCGGGCCTCTGAAAGGTGGGCGGGTGCTGGGGCCTGGCCGGGCCAGGCAGCCTTGGGCACGCGCCCTGTGATCCAAGAGCTGGGCCCCAGGGTTGAGGCCACCAGGGGTGCTAGCAGGTGACTCTCTGTCCTGGCCTACCTGGGATCGACCAGGTTTTGGCGTTGAAAGCCCCATCCTGGGAAGCCCTGGTCCTGGCAAAAGCCTGGCGTGGGTGGGCCCTCCCACCTCTGGGGGCACAGCCAGACCACAGGCCCTGGAGGCAGAGCCAAGAGCATCTGGGGGTTGGGAGGAGGTGGCCGGAGGAGTCACAGACTCAGATTTCTGGTTTGTTTGCGTGGACTAGCCCCTCTGCACCTCCTCCAACAAGAGGATCTGCTGTGGGCTTGGGGAGACCAGCCTGGGAAGGGGAGAAGTGTCCTCACTGCAGGACTTCTCAGAGCCTTTACCACACGAGCCTCTGTTCAGAGCCTTTGACAGGGCTCCCTGCAGGCACTGAGGGCACCAAGCCACGCTGGGCCGCTCGGGCTGAGGAACATTCTCCAGGTAGTGCCGTCTGGGAGCTTGCAGGAGCTCTCTGGACGGGCGCACCCACCGGAAGGCCAGGCCCAGCACCCCAAGGGTCCCACAGATCACCGCTCCAGCCCTGAGAACAACCCTCACCCCACTTCCCCCCACAGGTCCCAGCCCTGGCCCCCCATGGTTCCCTTCTCATTCAAAGGGATCCCCACTTCCCAACCCCTAGGCTGTGTGCGAGCGTGTCTGCGTGTGCATGTCTGAGTGTGTTCATGTGTAAGTCTGTGCACGTCCGTAGGACTCTGTGCCTGCCCGTCTGGGTCTGGGGCTGTGATTGACTCCTGCCACCCTGCCGTGGGCTCTGGGTCTCGCAAGGTCCCCCGCATGTCCCTGTGGCCCTGCCTCCATGCCTGTGTCCAGCTGCAGGGCCTGTCTCCCTCGTTTCTCCTTGGTGAGTTATTGTGCCACGGCAGCCCTGGGTGAGTTATTGAGTGTTTGTGTGCGTGGGGGAGGGGGTCCTGCAGCAGTCAGAGCGCGCCAGCCCCCGTCCGCCCCTGGCCGCCCAGCCCCCAGCCCATGAATCTGCTCCGGGGCTGATTCACGACCCTCTGTCTCCTCCCGGCGCCCTGGAGAGGCCGCCGGGGCCAGCCTGGAAAGTGTGTTTGTGCAGCCGTAAATCTGCCTGATAAATGTGGCTCCGGGGTAATGAGACCCCTGTGCCCTCCCCCACCCCGTGATTTGAGAAGGCGCCACCAGGCCGGGCTGGAAATTAAATTGTCCCTGGGGCCTGGAGCCCAGGAGAACGTGCCCGTCATCACGGCTCAGCCCCGCCCGGCCTGGCACTGCAGAGGGGGAGGGCAGGGCACGGCCTGGGCCCCTGGGAAACTGCAGGCTATGGGGAGTCCAGCCTCCGTTTCCCTCTCAGCCCGGCACGTGTGAGTGAAAAACTCTCCACCCGGCTCACAGCAGACAAGCTGTGGGCCGGAGAGGGGGTGCGATGTGAACAGGGCCGCGTGGCAGCCAGGCTCCCCCCGCTGAGAACGCCGCGGCGGCCCCACGAGCCTCTCTGAGTCTCCAGTTCCTCTGCTCCCCAAGCTGGCACTGGTCTTTCAGGACGAGGGCCTGTGTCCAGGCCTGTCCTCTCCTACTCCTGGCTAGGGCTGGCTGGCCAGAGATGCAGCCACTCGGGAAAGAAAGGCCCCCAACCCCGCATGGCTGGAGGCGCCCGCCCAGTCGCCCCTGCTCCGCTCCCCTCCCCCCGCCAGGCCGCCTTAAAGTGGGGGCCGGGGGGCTGGAGCAGGGCAGGGTCTGGTTTAACTAATGGCCTGGAAAACCATCGGTCTGTGGAAGAGCAAACACCAGAGTGTCACAGGGGGCAGGGGTGGGGGGCTAAGCAAACACCCCAAGGAAATGCACCCTGGGACGCTCAATTAGGTGATTTCCATGACAGCCGGCCATGGCCCAGGGCCTGCTTGCCTGTCTCACTGTCCTCCCAGCTCACTCATCCACAAACATTCCCGCTAGACCCGCGTTGCCCTGGCCATACTGGCCGGCTCCATGGAGGTCAGGTCAGGGCCGGGCAGCGCACTGGGCCGTGACTGCCCTGCGGCCCTAGCCTGGGACGGCAACCTGAGCGGGTGCCTCCCCGTCCCCCTGTGCCTGCTCCGTGCCTCGTCTCTGGGCCGGTGGCACCCCAGGATTCCCAGCCGTCCCAAGGGCCTCCATCCAGCACCACTGAGACCCCCACAGCCAAGCGGGTCTGTCCCCCCACCATCACTGCGCCCACTCATCATGAAAACCTTCCCAGAGCCTCCTCCAGTCCCAGGCAGGGACAGGGGCCGACGTGGGGACACCCGTGGGCACTGCCCAGCCACGCACACACATTGGGGTCGGACCCCAGAAGGAGCTGAGTGCCTTCCGGAGGGGCCTCTGGTAGGAAAGGTATGCCTGGCCCAGCCGGACCCGGCGGAAGGCAGAAGCCAGGACACAGGCCAGCCGAGGGGCCCAGAGGCCAGGCCATGCCAGGGCAGCCCCGATGCCCCACGGGGGCCCACAGCCCCCACCCATCCCTCTGCCCAGAGACCCCTGCAGCAAGACCCCTGCAGAGACCCCAGCCAAGACCTGAGGCTGGCAGGGTGGGGGGCTGCTGGGGGCTCCATGCCCAGAGCTGCCTCTGCCCCGAGTCTGGCCTGGCCCTGCAGGGACCTGGGGGGGGCGGTGCT
>NW_007247342.1:3217-9738 GCF_000164805.1 Carlito syrichta
GGGGCGGTGCTGGCCTCAGGGCCAGCTCTGGGCTTGGAACTCCCTCCTGCGACCCCCGCAGGACCCCCTGGAGAGCCGCGAACGGGGGCTTGTGAGCACTAGCCTGCCCACCGCAGGCCGGGTCGTGAGCCCCGCTACCCCCCACCCCCAGGCGCTGCGCACCGTCGATCTCATCCAGCGGGATCTGGCCGAAAATCTGCAGGTAAGGTCGATACAGCACACGGCGGAAGATCCACTCCGGGCGGCGGTCGTGGGGGTGCAGCAGCGCCTGCGTGGTCACGCCGTAGGCCACCAGCCACACGCTCAGGAAGAAGAGGAAGAAGAAGACGTCCTTCATCTGTGCCGGCGGGCGGGGAGAAGGGTGTCAGCCACCACGCAGGTGGGCCCAGCAGAGAGGCTGGCCCTCCCCCGGGCCGGGGGCCCACCATCCGCTCCACGATGATGATCTTGGGGCCCAGCTGCTTGTGGATGGCAAAGATGTGGATGAGCCGGAGTGTGAACACCATGAAGTCAATGGCCAGCACCGTGCGGCCGGCCTCGAATGCCGAGGGCACCATCCTGGAGACGACAGGGGCTGCCGGAACCGGAGAGGGCGAGGGGCTCCCCCGCGAACACACAGCACACCAGCCCAACGGCAGCACCAGGGCCAAGCCGGGACTTCGGAGGCCCTGAGTGGCTTGTTTGATTTTGTTTTACTTTAGTGACAGGTGCTCTCAAACCCCCAAGCTCGTGATCCTCCCGTCACAGCCTCCCAAGTCACTGGGACAACAGGCTCTCGCCACCACGCCTGACCTGAGTGGCTTCACCTGGAAGCCTGCCCACAAGCCCACCTGAGGCTACAAGGCCTCAGATCCCACAGACCTGCAGATGACCCCAACGATGAACAGGAAGATGGCCACCATGTCACACTTGTTCCAGTTGTCGTCCACGTACAGTGTGAATTTCTTCATCAGGTGCATGTCCTCGTCCCTGAAGAAGCCCTGGCAGGAGCAGAAAGTCTGCTGGCAGCTGCCCCTGCTCACCCCACTGGGACAGCCCCGCCCACACCAGGCTGGGATCTGTAAGGATCCGGGCTCAGTCTGCCATGGGGCTCAGGGTTCTCCTGTGACCAGGACTCAGTCTCTGAGGAGGACGGGAGCCAATTGCAGGTGTTGTGGGGCCAAGTCTGGGGACAGGATCAGGGCTCTGGACTTGGGATCTGGGCTGTCTGTGACCAGCATCTGGGATCAGTTTATATTCGGTGTCTGAACCTGGTCTGTGAGACAGGTTGGGGTTCAGACTGCTCAGTCTGGAGTGGGAACCAGGGCTCAGTGTGGGGTGGGACCCAGGGCTCAGTCTGTGATTAGGGTCAGGGTCCAGTCTGTGGTCAGGGTCAGGGCTGTCTGTGGTCAGGGTCAGGGCTCAGTCTGTGATCAGGGTCAGGGCTCAGTCTGTGGTCAGGATCAGGGCTCAGTCTGTGATCAGGGTCAGGGCTCAGTCTGTGGTCAGGGTCAGGGTTCAGTCTGTGGTCAGGGTCAGGGCTGTCTGTGGTCAGGGTCAGGACTCAGTGTGGAGTGGAACCCAGGGCTCAGTCTGTGGTCAGGATCAGGGCTCAGTCTGTGGTCAGGGTCAGGGCTCAGTCTGTGGTCAGGGTCAGGGCTCAGTCTGTGGTCAAAGTGAGGGCTCAGTCTGTGGTCAGGGCTCAGTCTGTAACTAGGATCGAGGCCCTGGCCACTGGGGAGACCGGAGGCCCACGCTGCCCTTGTTCTGCCATTGAGGAGCCACAGCCCTGCGAGGGCTGGACCCGCCGAGGCCACACAGCCTGCAGCCGTGGGTGGAGGCACCCAGGCCCGCGAACACCCACCTGCCGGATTTCCTCCAGCACCAGCGTGAAGACCCAGAAGTAGAGGGTGACCTCGGGCCCCGACGGGCCCTGGGGAGGCGGCCTGAAGTCCACCAGCAGGACGTAGGTGAACAGGAAGAGGAAGGCAAAGTACATGACCACATTCCCCAGGAACACGGTCACGGGGGCGCCCCAGAACCTCCGCCAGCGTGTGAGCAGGAAGGCCGCGCGCGGGCCTCGACCACCGGGAGTCCTCGGCGCCTCCGCCAACTCCTCCATTCTGCGCCGCAAAGGAGGCCACAGTGTGAGGCTGCACCGGCCGGGCGCCCCGCCAGAGGTCAGCTTCCCGGCCCCACCCGCTGCCCCCTGCTGCCCGGCCCCGTACCGGCTGCCCGGCCTACACAGCAGGCTCGTCTCCGTGTCCAGGCTGTCCAGCCCCTCCAGGTCCTCGGGGCCCGTCCTCAGCGGGGCCTCCTCCCTGTGGACATGGGAGCCCAAGGCCCTCAGGAGCTGCGCCAGAGGCGCCCACCGGCCCCAGGCATTTGGCCAGCAAGGAGTGCTGGGCCCAGGGAGAAGGACGGAGGCCAGCGTGCCGGCGGGAGGCGGGCCCGCAGGGATGCTGGACTCGGGGGGACACCGAGTCACGCTGCTGCCAGCCAAGCCCAGGGCCCTCCCAGCGGCTCCGGCAAGTGGGCAGCCCATGCCCCCGGCCCACCTGAAGGTGATGAGGTTGGTGTAGATGAGGGCTGGGCAGAGGAAGGCCCCCAGCAGGCGCAAGATGGGCGTGCCCGTGCCCATGTCCCCCCACCAGATCTTGGTCAGGAAGGCCTGCAGGGAAGGCGCACCGGCTGGCTTCTCACCTCCACGCCTTAGCCCGCAGCCCTGCCCCAGGAACGCCCACCCTCCAAGGGGAGCAGGAGAGGCTCCCTCCCTCCCAGCCTCCCTCCCGGCAAGCACAAGAAGCCAGTTGCTGGGTGTGGCGCTTGGGGCTGCCGCCACCCTCCCTGGGGGTTGGGAGGGTCACGTGGAGACTGGAGGCGGGAAGCAGCTTCCTGGAGGAAGAGGCCAGGCAGCCCCCACTGCCCTCTCCTCGGCAGTGCCCCCAGGCCGGCGGCCGCCCACCTGCACGCCGTCATGGGCAAAGAAGGCCTTGGTGTCGGCCTCGGCGGCCAGGTGCAGGCACGTGGTCCTGCTCCAGCTACGGTTGCGGCGCACCAGCAGCGCGAAGGCCCGGTCCTCGCTGTTGCTGTAGCACTCGGAGAAGAGGTCTGTGGGGGCCGGCGCTGGGGCTCGGAGGCCGGCCGAGCCTGCGCCTCCTCCCTGGCCGGCCCAACCTGGGTCCTTTCCCTCCCCCTCGGGGCTGCTGGGGCCTCCGTCACCCAGAATGTCCCCACCCCACGCCAGGGCCCGGTGTGCAGTGTCCCAGGGCGGGAGGCCGTGTCTTCTTCACCCTGTGCCCGGCATCCCTCCCGCTCAGGATCTGGGGCTCCCTGCATCCCAGAGGAGCCGTCCAGCCTCTTCCACAGGGGAGGCCGCTGAGGTCACCTGGGCCCACGCAGAGGCGGGAAGCCCGGGCCCTCTGTCCACCTGCTTCGTGGCCTCCCCACCACCCCGACGGCCACTCACCGAGGGCCAGCTGCTCGTACTTGGCCTCGTGCATGGCCTGGGCCGCCTCGGCCTCCGTCTCCAGGTGGGACATCTCTTTGAGGATTTTGCAGGCGGCCAAAGCGGCCGCCACACCCTCCTGGCCCTAGGAGACGGGGCTCAGGAGGCCGCCCGTCCCTCCTCCCCCCGCCGTGGCCGGGGCTGTGGCCGCTGCTCACCATGGCCCAGAAGTACGTGGCCATCTCGTGGCGGTTCTGCAGCACCGCCCACAGGAACAGGTCCCGCCAGGGGTTCTCGCTCCTCTGGGTGAGATCTGGCAGCCACTTCTGGCCCGCGGGCCGCTTGGCCGGGCCCCTCTCCTGGAGGACACGGGGGCGTCGGCCTCCAGCCCCAGACCCAGCCCGGCCCCCCACTGGCCTCCCTGCTCACCGCCTTCCCCCGGGCCCCTGGCCGGCCGTCCTGGTAGAGGCCGCGGCAGGCGTCCTGCAGGAAGTCCTTGAGCACGCGGGACACTTCGTGCAGGGAGAAGGCGGGCCCGGTGGGTGGCTCGCGGGGCTGCTGGGCGCCCAGGCCGGCCAGCGTCAGCCGGGCCTCCTCATGTTTGCGCTGGAGGAGGGTGAATAGCAAGCTTTTGGGGGACACGGCATGGTACAGCTGCTGTAGCCGTCCGTATGTCAGGAAGTCAGCCATGTCCGCCCCGTTGTCCACGAAGAGGCGCACGAACTCGGGCTTGTTGCTGACCAGGGCGTCCACCATCACTTCCTCCAGGTCGCGGGACTGGCAGCCACGGCATGCGCAGGGAGGGAGGTGGGAGGAGGAGTGTGGGACCCTTTGGCCAGGCCGCACAGACTCCCCGGGACCCCAGCCTGGGCCCCTGAGTCGGGGCGGGCATGGGAGGGTCTGGGAGGGCTGCTGAGGGTGTCACCACCCCACGGGCTTTGGGGCAACTCCAGCCAGCAGTAATCCAGCCCACCCTGCCCAGGCCCGTTAGCAAGGCGGAAACTCGGAGGGCCTGGGGCCCCGTCCAGCCTCCACCAGCACAGCCAGGCAGAAGGGGCCCAGCCACCCACCCAAGACACTGCACTCCCCAGGGCACCATCTCCCCCAGAACACCACCAGCCTCAGTGCCCTGCATTGGCCACAATCCAGGCCGCAGGAGGGGAAAGCACCTTCCACTCCACGTCCCCGCTGAAGATCTCGCTCTTGGCGATGTCCACGCGGTCCCAGGCCACGGCCAACTTGAGCTCGTCCAGGTAGTCCTGGGCCTCCTGGCTATGGCTCTTGCAGGCTGTGGGCAGGGGGGCCGGGGCTGGTGTGGATGGAACCAAGGGGCCCACAGCTGCACACGGGGTCCCCACCGGGGCCATCTAGAGACTGGGAAGCTGGAACTTGGTGCTGGAATTTGAGGGGACATGCCTGGGCCCTTGGGACCCCCGGAGACTCCCGACTTGGTGCGAACCCCAGGAGCCCTGGCAGGAGTGCCCTGGTCCCTGCGAGGTGAGGTAGGCTGACAGAAGAGGGAACAGGATGGCCGTTCTCCCGCGTGGGGCACTCCCTCGGTGGTGACAAAGGGACCCCAGCTGACACCAGGACCTTCAGCCACGCCCCAGCACGGAAGGTCCACGACCAGCTCCCCACGGATGGTGCGGGGGAGGCCCGTTGGCTGCCTTGTCCTCCCTGGGGTGAGGTTGAGGCCTGCAGGGCCTGGGCCAGGGGCAGACACCGAGTCTGCCGTCCTCCCCAGACCCACGAGTGAGGCTTGCTGGCCTGTCTCGTGGGGTCCCCGTGCAGGGGCCTCCCTCAACCTCATCGTCCTGGGGGTCCCAGATCCAGAACCGCCCGCAGCCCAGACACCCCCTTGGGGGGCGCAGCACTCAAGTGTGTCCCGGCCCTCAGCAGGCACGGCTCCTCCCTGTGGCGGCCTGTGTCTGGCTGCCAGGGGTCTGGCCCCAGGCATGTGCCCGTCTCCCACAAAAAGCACCATCGTACTGCTCAAGTGTCCGCCAGCCGATGAAGGGGTGGGTGAGCTGTGGTCTAGCCGCAAGACGGAATAGTGCGCGGCCTTCAAAAGGAAGGCAGGACCGACTGGCGCCACCATGGAAATGCACCTCAAAGTCCCTGTGTGGCGTGAAGGATCTAGACCCCAGAGGCCATGTGTGCCTGCGATCCCATTTATACGAAATGCCCCAACAGGGAGGCCCATAACGACAGGAAGTAAGCGGAGGTTGCCAGGGTCCGGGGAAGGGGCAGGGAGTGGGTGCCAGGGGGCACGCTTAAGGGGTGATGAGGATATTCGGGAATGGGGAGCAGTGATGCTTTCCCCCCTGGTAACTCTACCAAGGCCCTTCTAACTGAGCACTCCCAATCTTTTTTAAAATCATGGTCAAGATAAATCCGTGTATTCCGTGTTTGGGGAGTTTGACCACCAAGTCCTCCGAGTGCGGAAATCGTGAATGTGCGTGTCCCTGGGAGGGTCGGGCAGGCGCCGGCCATGACCCCTAGCCAGGCTGGCAGCCCCCAGGTGCCCGCCCCGCCAGCCTCACCTTTTACCAGCGCCTTGAGGATGACGGTGTCCAGCTCCTCCGAGCCCTCCTGCTCGAAGTCATACACAGTGAGCAGGTGCGGGTGCGAGGTGATGTCCTGCAGCTGGGTGCCAGAACAGAGGCCCTGAGGAGGGGAGGCGGGGCCCGGGCAGAGGGGCGGGCCGCAGCAGCACAGATGAGAGCCCAGAGGAGTGCCCGCCTGCAGCCTGTGTGCCCATTGCCCATTGGACCCTGCGGCCCGGATGGGAGGAGCGGGAGCTCCCCCAAGGACCCTCAGACCCCAGGAGGAGGGGTGGGGCCCCGAGGGGCCAGGGCAGTATCCCACCCTGAATCTCTGGGGTGGGGGCGCGTACCAGCTTGGTCCAATGCACGATGTCCTCCCAGGAGAAGTGCTCGCCGGGGAACTTCTCCCTGAACTGCTTCTCGGCCACCTGGGGCACCAGGAGGTGGGGCTGGTTCACCAGGGCCGCGAGCACGTCGGCGATGCCCCCCGAGCCTGCCAGGATGAGCCACGGGGCGGCCTGTTCCACGGCCCTGGAAATCCTCTGGGG
>NW_007247342.1:10019-20259 GCF_000164805.1 Carlito syrichta
CGGGCTGGGCTGGGGATCGGTGAGGGGACCACCCAGACGGCAGACCCTCGAGCCATATTTTCTGGGCAGAGGCTGGTCGAGAGGCCTTTTCCAGTCATGCATATTGGGGCCACTTGTGGCAGTATCGGGGTCCAGGGCTCTGGCTTCAGATCTGTGTGTCCAACGCTCAGTCGGTGGCTGGAGCTGGCATGTGGCTACTTAGGCATCACGTGGCATGAACAAACGGGGCCCCCGGCTCCCCTACACCACCTCACTTCCAGGATCCACACCGGACGCCATAGGGACGGCATCTCCCCCACTGCACGGCGGCCCCCAGACACACTGGGACTCAGGGCAGGGTTTGGGCTTCTCCCCACACGAGTGAGTGAGATGTCCACGCACAAGTCTCCCGCAGGAGCCTGGACCCGCCCCGTCTTCTGTTGGGGCAAACTGCCCAGAGGAGCTCCAGAATCCCCCAGGGGGAGCCTGGTTCCCAGACAAAAGAGCCCCCTGAATCTAGAGGACAAACCAGGGTGGGCAAAACGGGGCTCGGGGCCAGCTGGGGCTCAGCCACGTGGAGGGACAGTCCACGCACACATCAGTGGCAGGAAACACTTTGGAGTGCTTGGCTGGCCTTACCAAGAAATTACATGTCTGTTCACCAGTATTTTCTGGTGCCCATCAGTGTTATAGATAATCACATATTTTGTAAACAGTGTTTACGTGCTGGGAGGTTATTGAGTCCAGCTTTGAATCGGCCACAGAAGTGTGATATCCATTTCTCGGGCAGCGGTGCCCTCTGGTGGCAGCGTACTTCTCTGCCCGTGGTGGGAAATGGGGTTGGGGGGTTTGTGGGAGGAAGGGGGGTATTGCACTTAGAGATTTCATTTTGCCTTTCAAAGCCCGAGAGCCTCCAGCCAGGGGGACCCTTTGCCTTCTGGTGGGGCCGTCGCTGCCAGGCCAGGGCCACTCTGCCCATCTGCGTCCACCCACGGCCCCGCCCAGACACCGCCTCCTCCCAGGCCCCCTGCGGCCCACGTCTCAATGCTCTGGCAGGCTGGGTGCCCTCTGCCCAGAAAGCCCGGCCCCACCCTCCCTGGCGGGTCCTTCCTGCTGCCAGCAGGCCGGGCCTCCGCTGTGTCCTCCAGGTCCCAAGGCAGGTGGCCCCTGGCAGCGTGCCTCACCCCCATAGCCTGTCCTCTGCTCCGAGATGTGTTTCTCCAGCCTCAGCCGCAGCTCCATCAGCCTGTCCCCCTCCCCTGGCGGGCCCGGCTCCACCAGGATCAAGTGGGAAAGGTTGCTGTCCAGAGAGCAGAGGGGCCTCTGGCCACCGCCGTCATCCGCGGGGTAGTGGACGGGGCTGTCTTCCTGTGCCCAGTGGGGAGACCAGGCAGAGCCCTCAGGAGGCCACTCGGGCTGGGTCCACGGGCCATGCCTTGCAGGCCGCACCGGGGGGCCCTGAGAGGGCCTCTGCCTGGGACTCAGTTTCCCCAGCCCTCAGGCGGCGGGAAGGCTGACAGCGGGGGCTGGGCCTCCCATGAAAGGGGGCGGGGTGGGTCTTTTTCAGACAGAACCGTGGAGGCAGCCTCCTAGACTCTGCAGGGGCTGGAGTCCAGATGTCCATGGGGCCACCTGGGCCTCCCTCAGTCACGCTTTAGACAGACCCAGCGTGAGGGACAGGAATGAGGACCAGGCCTGCGTGCTGCTGGCCCAGGGAGGCACAAAGCTTGGGGTGGTGGCCAAGCCTGGCCTGGCCTGTCTGGCTCTGGCGGAGGCCGGGTCCCTGCCCCGTGGGTCTTGCTGGCCTGTCCCTCTACGGTGCTGCCCCTACTGGCCTCCTCCTGCCCCGCCTTTCATCTTCCCAGAGCTCCGCCCACTGTCTCAACCCTTCCCAGCCTCCCTGCCTCCACCCACTGGCTGCGTCCCCAAGCCTGTGACCAGGAGGCCTAGAGCAAGGGTGGTCTGTCCACGGCTCCTCCTGCCTCCCAGACCACCGTGCCCTGTGGCCATGGTGCTCGGGGCCAGTGCTCACCTGGGCATTCTCCAGAAGCTGCTGGTGCAGGACGCGGCCCAGCGAGGCCAGGCCGATGGCGACCACGCGGACCTTGGCGGACGTGCTGGCCAGGGAGTGGTCGCGCACAGCCTGCCCCACGTGCCGGGCCAGACCCACACGGAGGGCGCTGGTCAGGATCCAGGCACCTGTGGGGCCGGGGCGGGGATCATTGTGCTGGTGGCCCCAGGTCCTCCCTGGCCGGTCTACCCAGGCCAGGGGACCAGCCCTAACCCCTCGGCCCAATCGGTAGCCAATGACCCGGGAGCCAGGACTTGGGTGCTGGGGAAACCAAGGCCCAGAGAGGGTGAGGCACTTGTCCGAGGTGGCTCAGAAGCTTGGGACTGGCTGGGCCCAGAAGCCCAGCTTCCAGGCCTGGGGAAGGGGCACCCTGGGCGCCCCCTGGACAAGCCCACAGCTCCGTCCAGTGCCCATGCTGGACCAGAATCCCAGAGTGTTTTTCCAGATTAAGACCCCTGGCCATGTCTGCCTCGAAGAGCTTGCTCCCTGGGTCACTGACATCTCTGCACTGAGGGGTCCAGAGCCCCGAGTCTTTCTCCTGGGCTTTCTGCAGGCCGAGGCCACCTCAAACAGAGCCCAGTGATTCGCTTGGGCCCCCAGGACTGGCAGGCCCAAGACTCCCCAGACTGGGGGCGGTGGGGCCCACCCTGCAGGCATCTCAGCACAGTGAGCACAGTGGGTGGAGTGCAGGCATCTCGCGGAGGCCCCTGGGTCCTGTGAATGGAGGGGGTGGCCCTGAGGAAGGACCAGGTCTCTGCCCAGCTGGAAGAGCCCCCGCCCAGCTACACTGCGCCTGGGGGAGGTGGGAGCATCGACACGGAGGGCTGAGTGAGGCCACGGGGTCAGGGGCGGCGGTGGGTGGCCCGTGGCCGTGGCCTGTGGCCTGAGGCAGGGCCTCACCCGTGCTCTGAGCCGCCTTCACCAGCCCATTCCGCAGCACGTCCCGCAGCCAGGGCTTCATGGGGAAGGGCCTCTCCTCGCCCGCCAGGGACACCACCAGGTTGGGCGCTGGCAGATGCCACTCGGTGAGGAGCAGGTCAAAGAGCACCGAGGAGGCCACACCCCCGGGCACCTTCACGAACTGCAGGGGGGCCACCGCTCAGGGCTCGCGGGCGAGGGCCTCGGGACCCCTTGTGAGACGGCCTGGCCCTGCTGCGGCCCACCCCCGCCCCATGAGCCGCGGCGGACCGGGGGCATCTGGGCACAGCCCCGAGGAGCAGGTCCCGGGTGGGCAGGTCCTTCCACGGAAGGACACAGGGCACGTCGTGGTCACCGGCGCCCGGGGCCCCTACCTTGCCTCGCTTCTTCCCGGACCCTCCGAAGTCCACCTCACCCCGGAGCAGGCCCGGCCCCTGCCCGTCTCCTGCGTCCCTGGGGCTGCCGGGGCAGGGTCCGTGGGCGTCCTGCATGGCGGCTTCTCTGTGGGGACACCTGAACTCCCAGGGCTGGAAGGGCTGACCCCCACTCCTTCCCTGTCGGGGCCGGAGCTGCCTTCTCCAGGAAGCCCCTGTCCCCACGCCGGCAGGAGCCTGGGGCCGCCACGAGGGCCTTCTCTCCCGCGGGCGCCATCCCCCCACAGGGCCCCACCCCCCGGGCCCAGCACCCCTCCCCGGATGAGGTGGGGTCACGACCCCGGCAGCTCCTGGCCCTAGACTCACCCCGTCCCAGGCGCCTTGGCTGGCCACACCTGTCAACACTGCTCCAGAGGTTTTCTGGGGTTGTCCTGGAAACCCCACAAACTCAGTGGGGGACTCACAGCCTTCTGGCCACAGCCCGCCTCCCAGGACAGGGATGAGGCTCCTGGGTGTGCCTGGACCGGTGGGTGGGGAGGCAGGGTGGGTGCTTCGGGGAGGAGGTGGCCTGGAGGAGGGGCCAGAGCGGGCTGGACTTCTCCGGCTCACACAGCGGCAGCTCCAGGACCCCCTCGGTCTCCTCCTGCCCAGCTCCTGCCTCAACTGCCCCCCGGCCACGAGGCTGGCAGCTCGGCCCACCCTACGCGACAGGGGCCCAAAGGCTGCAGGCCAGCAACTGTGATGCGCTGCGTCCCTTAGGCCCCCCATGACACGCTGGCTCACCATCGATGTCAGCCACCACCCAGCACCGCCTCGGCTGACCCCAGCCCGTGCCCTGTCCCCCTCATGTCCTTTCTTCAGAAAACTCAGTAGGGGGCATGCCAGCCCCTCCACCCACTCCCCCGAAGCCCAGCGCCAGCCACAGGCTGCTGGCAGGAGTCACCCGGGCCGGCCAGGCAGCCGCCCACCCTCGGGCATCTCTGCCACCCTACCTGACCTGGGGCTGTTCGGCATCTCCTAAGTCTGCAGGGCCATCCCCGGGGCTCTAGGTGCCCGCCCCACCCTCTCACGCCCAGAGGCAGCCCCCAGCACCCTGGGCAGTGCCCGGCCACAGGCCGACCCTTTCAGAGGGAAGCTTGGGCTGTCTGCAAGACCCCTGGCTTCCGAGAGAGGGGCCGGCCTGTATACACAGGAGGGGACCTAGGGTGGGCGGGGTGTCTTCACCTGCCTCCTGGGGCTGGCCACAGCCAAGGACCAAGGCCAAGTCCTCACCACTGTGCCTCTGGGGCCAGCAGCTATCGTGTCCCCTCAAAAGAATGTGTGTCCTCAAAAGATTTGCTCGTCCTAACACCTGGTACCTGTGAATGTGACCTTCTTCGGAAATAGTCTCTCTAGATGGGATCAAGAGAGGAGACTGAGGGAGGTCATGCTGGGGTAGGTTGGTCCTTCTCCCCATGGCTTGTGTCTTTATAAACAAGGCGACATTTGGGTCGGGTGTGGTGGCTCATGCCTATAATCCTAGCACTTTGAGAGGCCAAGGTGGGAGGATCGCTTGACCCCAGGAGTTCAAGACCCGCCTGGGCAACATAGCAAGACCTTGTCTCTGCAAAAAATAAAAATAAGTAAAAATTAGCTGGGATTGGTGGCACACACTTGTAGTCCCAGCTACTTGGGAGGCCGAGGTGGAAGGATCACCTGAGCTCAGGAGGCCGAGGTTGCAATAGCAGTAATCATGGCACTGCACTCTAGCCTGGGCAACAGAGTGAGACCCTGACTCAAAAAGTAAAGAAAAGGAAAATAAGAGGGGACATTTGGACATAGAGACAGGAAGATGCAGTGAAGATGTGGGGAGAAGTTGACCACATATAGACAGCGGCAGGAATGACGTGGCCACTAGCCACGGGATGCTGGGAGTCCCAGCGGCCACAAGAAACAGGAAGGACCCTCCCTAGAGCCTTGGGGAAGAGCTGGCCCTCAGAAGCCTTGACTTAGGGCTTAGTGCTCCTGGCCTCCAGGACGGTGAGAGAATCCATTCCTGGGGTCTTAAGATGCCTCGTCCATGGCCGTTTGTCACAGCAGCCCCAGGGCACCCACGGGGGCCCAGGTTGGGTAAGCGCAGCTTCTGGTGGCTGCCGGCCACTGGCAGGCCACCGGGCGCTGGGCCCCCTAGTCTGGCCAGGCCCGTGGAGGCACCCTGAGCGCTTGACACCTGGCCTCGCCCCTCCATGGGGCGGATGCAAATCCTCTCACTTCCCATTCCCAGAGCAGGGTGGGTATGGCAGCCACAGGGAGGGAAGGGGCAGGATTTGAATACGAGCTCCCAGCTGGGCCCAGCGTGAAGGTGTCCAGTGCTATTTTGGTGTTCAAGGACACACCCAGGGGGTGGGGGGGTGGGACATGGCACAACCCCGAGGCTGCATGGCAATCGGCTACCAATCTGGGGAAGTAAAACAGCAGAAATTCACCCCCTCAGGGTCCTGGAGGCCCGAGTCCAAATCTGGGTCGGGGGCAGGCTCACTCCCTCCAGGGGCTCTGGGAGGACCCTTCCTGCCTCTCCCGGCTCCTTGGCATGTGGTTGCGTCCCTCCAGTCGCTGCCTTTTCCATCACGTGGTCTCCGTCTCTCCTCTTGGGAGGACACGCCATTGGACCAGTGTGGCCCCGTCTTGCCTTATTTCCAAATGAGGTCACCTTCCCAGGTTCCTCTGGACACTGTTCCACTATTAGGGTCCCTGCTATGGAGGGGTGGGGGCCTTATTCAACACAGCACAGGTGGACCTGCAGTGAGGGCAGGGTCCCCGGGCCTAGGCTGGTCTGGGGCTGCCCTCACTCCTGCTGGTCTGGTCATGTCTGGCCACGTATGGACACGTGTGCCACAACGGGGGATATGGGGCTGGACATGGCCCCCTGCCTAGGACGTGGGTGTGGGGTTTAGGAGTTTGAACCCCAGCTGTGACCCTCAGCCTGGTGGACAGGGCTGAGCTGGACACTGTCACCCTCATCTGCCCCGAAGGTTTCAGGCCACAAGTGGGGGACTCCCCCTTTCCTTGTGCACCCTGAAGGGAAAGTGATAGAGGCCTGTGCCCTGGGGGCCTTCCCTGGGCTCAGCAGTGCCTTCTCTGTCCTGTTGAAGCCCCCTGGTAGGAACCACAGCCTGTCAGAGGCGGAAGCAGGCCACAAGCCCAGACCACAAGCCCAAGCCATTGGCTCAGCCCACAAGCCCAGGCCATCAGCCCAAGCCAAGAGCCCAGGCCACAAGTCCAGGCCACAAGCCCAGGCCAAGAACCCAGGCCACAAGCCCAGGCCAAGAGCCCAGGCCATCAACCCAGGCCACAAGTCCAAGCCAAGAGCCCAGGCCACAAGCTGAAGCCGTCAGCCCAGGCCACAAGTCCAGGCCAAGAGCCCAGGCCATAAGCTGAAGCCATCAGTCCAGGCCACAAGTTCAGGCCACAAGCTCAGGCCAAGAGCCCAGGCCATCAACCCAGGCCACAGGTCCAGGCCACAAGTTCAGGCCACCAGCCCAGGCCATCTGCCCAGGGCACAATCCCAGGCCACAAGTCCAGGCCACAAGCCCAGGCCACAAGCCCAGACCATCAGCCTAGGTTGTAAGCCCAGGCCCTGTCCTTCCCATGAGCACAGGGGTCTTTTTCCTCTCTAATGGGACAGGGTAGGGCTGGGTCCCTGGGGGTTAGGGCAGCCAGCAGCAGTGTGGAGGGGCCTGGCAGTCCCTGCAGCCACCACTGTCACCTCTCTCCCCACGCCCAGGGCCTGGTCCCTACTTCCCAGCCCAGAGGCCAAGAAGGCATTTGGGCAGGAGCCAGGCGCCAGGCAAATGGGGCCCCACCACCAAGGGAGGGTATGCAAACAGCTGGGATTTGCATGTGCAGGTGCAATGCCCCCTCCCTGCGTGTCCCTGGAGGGGGTGGGAGCCGGGTAGCCGGGGGTCTCAGGAGGCGGGGGGCCAAACCCCCACCCCAGAACTCCCAGAGGCCAGGCGAGGCAGATGCCTGGGTCTGGCCTCAGAGGCTCAGGGCCAGCCGGGCACCCGCTGGCCAGAGGTCACTACAGAAACAGCGGGACCAAGTGCACCTTCCCTGGCAGGGCGCAGAGCCAGGCGGTCGGGTCAGCCCAGCCATCCCCTAGCTGCGTGACTTTGGGAAGAGCTCCCGGACACCCTGGGCCCACCTCATTCTGAGATGGGAAAACGGGCAGGCCCAAGGAGAAGGTGCTGGAAAAGTCCCTTCATGTAGCAGCCAAGGAGTCATGCCGTGACACTCTGTCCATCCCCCTAGCGAGGACACCCCGTCCCCCTGGGTTGGGTGTGGAGGACACAAATCGGGGGAGGAGACGAGGGTACACGGTGGTGATGCGGTGCCCTCAGAGTCCCCCCGCCACACCCTGCCTCGCTCCCTCAGCCCCTGCCCCAACTGCCCTTCTGGACTGCTTGGCCAGGCGTGGTCCTGGAGTCTCAGACCCAGAGCCCGTGGGCTGCCCGTCCTATCCACGCCCTCCCCAAGTCCTGGGCAGCCCCGTCCAGAGCACCCCACCTTGCCCATGGCAGGCCGTCCCTCCACAGCCCCAGAAGGGGAGATTCTCCCTCGGCTGGGGAAACTGAGGCAGAGATGTGGCCTGGTCACTGCTCCCCTCCTGCCCACCCACCCTTCCCGCCCAGGGAGGAGGGCACGTCCCTGTCCTGCTCCCCCCGGGGACCCCTACCTGCTTGCCTTTCCCGGCACCTGACACGGCGACTGCCCGAGAACAAGAGGAGTCTCTGTCTACCTCACGGTGTCCCCACAAGGCCAGCCTTGGCCCCTCCTCCTCCCGCCCACCCCGCCTGGTGCCTGAGTAGCCAACACCCACCCAGGGCATCGCCTGGCCTTCTCAGGACACCGGGCCACAGGCCTGCTGTCTGCAAAACCACCTGCCACCCTGGGACGGCCTTCCGGGTGTGGGGGCTTCCCGGGCCCCAAGGACACGTCCAGTCTGACCTGCTCAGAGGAGACCTGCATGGGGGTGGCGGCCAGGCTACCTAGTTGCTGTCATGGCCTCCAAGGGCTGTGCCTGGGGGTGGCTCTGACATGTGATTAGACAGAGCGTTTTGCCTCAGTTTCCCCAGCAGGTGGGAATGGGAGCATACGTCTCATACCAGGGTGCTGGGCTCAGCTGCCCCGGGGTGGACAGCAGGCAGAGGGGCTGCCCCCTCCCTGTCACGGCCCAGGAAGCCCGGAGGCCTCGGCCTCCGCCCTGCCGTGTCCTGGGAAGGCTGCCCAGCTGGGGGCCAGCATGAGTGATATCCACGCACGGTCATGTGTTCAGCACTGTGGGGGCTGCGTGAGGACTGTCCCTCCGTGAGGGGCAGGACAGGGCGCCCGGGGAGAGTGCCTGCTGGCGTCCCAGACGCCTGGGCTCCCACCTATGCATGCTTCATGCTGGCCTCAGTTTCTCTGTCTGTAAGACAGGGAGCCTAGTGGCCTGACTTTTGGGAGACCCTTCCCCAATGACACCCCAAGACCCCTACCCGAACCCTCATTCCCTGAGCCCTGGGAAGGGTGGGGGATGGTGCCCAGGACTTGCGTTCTGGGCCCCCATAGCATCTCCAGCCGGGTTGTCGGCCGCCAGAGGGCGCCCCGGGACCACAGGCCAAGTCAGCCGCAGCGTGGCCATGGCTGGCCGTGGGGTGGGGACCAGAGGCTTGGCTCTGGGCAGGAGGCTCTGGGCACTCTGTGATGTGCCCTGTCCCCTAGCACGGCTGGAGCCCCACCCGGGGGTGGAAGGGCTGCCAGGTCCCTGGGTAAACACCAGGTGTGCTGAGGGACAGAACTTGACTCCGGGTACCTGCAACTCCAGGGCAGGGGCCCCACAAGCCCTTGGGGGACCTGAGACCCCGAGGACCCGGCTCTGAGCAGGCGAGAACAATCTGGAGGGCCCTGGAAGTCCAGCCTGAGCTCACACCACGTCATCAGCCCAGAGCCTGTTCCCACTGTGGGTCCTGCTGGTGCCTGGGGAACACGGAGAGAGAGCCTGTGGGGGTGGGGGACACAGTCCTCCCTCTATCCTGGACCTGCCCCTCCGCCCCTGTCACCTGGACAGCTGAGGAACCCCAGCAATGCCTCCTTGGTCCAGGACCCGGTCATGCCCCTCCCTGCCTATAACCTCCCATGGTTCCCTCTCTCCCTGGCGATGCAATCCAAACAGAGCGAGCGCTTTTGCTTCTGCTGCCCTGCCAGGAGCACTCTTCCCTGGAGCCTCCTTCTCACCACTTCCCTGCTGGCTCCTTCTCACCACTCAGCTCCCACATCCTTTCTTAGAGACGCCTGGGCCTCGGGCTCTTCCCACAGGACGCGGTGCTAACTTCTGTGCGCCCCGCCCTCGGAAGCGTCCTCCATGCACCCGTCGGTTTCTGTGTCTGCTTCCCACACGGGACTGTGGCCTGGTCCTTCCCTGCCCTCTCCACGGGGCCGGAACGCGCCAGCCCAGGACGTGTGCTCTGCAGCGGTGGGTGGGTAAACGAGTGAGCAGAAGCGCGAGTGTCCAGGTGTGCGTGCGGGTGCCGCCGTGGGGGTGGAGCGGCAGAGTCGGGTGGGAGGGGAGAGCTTCCTGGCACACCCAGCACCTCTGCCAGGGGCGCTGCCTCGGGGGAGGGAGGTACCAAGGTGCTCCGAGCCTTGAGAGGCAAATGGGAGGGCTGTTTGCACCGACAGGACAGCCTTGGCCTCCCCTCCACGCCGGCTGTCCTGAGTGAACGGCCTGCATCTCATTTGATACAATGGGCTCCTGGCAGGTGTCACATGGGGGCTTCTTCTGGGGCAGAGGCTACACCGGGCACACCAGGCAGAGCAAGGTTCCGCAGGGCTGGCCCCTCCCCCACCAGACCTCTCTCCTGCGGATGACAGAGCCCCA
>NW_007247342.1:20279-29811 GCF_000164805.1 Carlito syrichta
AGGAGAGAAGCCGCCATCCAGAGTGGGCCCGCTGACCCTGGTCTCCACACCCGGGTGGTGGGACCCTCGGGGCCCCTGTACTGCTCAAGAGCCAGCCCGGGCGGGAGAGAGGCGGCCCAGATGCCCCAGACGGGAACCGCGGATGGTAGGGAGTCGCCTCTGACCCCTCCTGCTGGAGAGCCGAGGCCGCACGGTGGTGGCGGGCCATGGGCCGTGGCATCCTGTGGGACAGAGCCTTTGTCTGAGGCCTCTGGGCTGGCCCTGGACGGTGGCGGCAGCAAGCCCAGTGGGACCCGAGAGCCACATGTCCGTCCCCTCTCCGGCAAGGGTCACCCAGGCCCCGAATATTCCCCACAGTGACACAGGGTTGTCTTTGCTGCTTCTACATCCCTGGGACTTCCCAGAGCTCCACCCACAGAACTGAGTCACCTCCTGGGGCCCCAAGGGGCCCGGCGACCCCCCTCCCATGGCAGGGCCCACAGCCCCATGTTCTGGGCCTCTGTCTGTGGCCTCTGCCCCCGGGGAGCTGGGTCTGTGAAGGGAAGGTAGGGGACAGAAGGGCCTCTGGCCTGAGCTGCATCTGGACTGGCCTCTGGGCACCGGCAGCACCTCTGTGCCTGGCCCTGTTCTTGGAGCAGCGTTTCTGGCCGGTCCATCCACCCTGCCACACAGATGGGGGCACAGGCCAGGGAGGCCGCGTGATCGGCCCTCAGCACCGTGGCCATGCAGGCCGCAGCCCACTCATCCGCTGCCCTGTCCAGAGCTTCCGCAGCCCAGGAAGGAGCTGGCCCACCCGCTCCCCGAGGGTGCCCCAAGGGTGCCCCGCTGGCAGGCCGCAGAGCTCGCAGGAGGGAGGCCCCGCCCAGGATGCCAGCCCAGGGCTTCCATGCACACACCCTGCGTGTGTCACTCAGCCTGTGTCACGACGTGTGTGTCACTCGGTGTGTGTCACTCAGTGTGTGGGTCACTCATCATGTTACTCAGCATGTTGGTTACTCGGCGTGTGTCACTTGGTGTGTGTCACTTGTCATGTGATACTTGGCATGTGTCACTCAGTGTGTGTCACTTGGCATCTGTCACTTGCTATGTGTGTCTCACTTGGTGTGTGTCACTCAGTGTGTGTGTGTCACTCGCTGTGTGTCACTCATGTGTCACTCAGTGTGTGTCGTGTGTGTCACTCAGCATATATGTCACTCGGTGTATATGTCACTCCGTGTGTGTCACTTGGCATGTGTCACTCGGCATGTGTCACTTGGCATGTCACTCAGTGTGTGTCACTTGGCATCTGTCATTTGGTGTGTGTCACTCGGTGTGTGTATCACCTGGCATGTGTGTCACTCGGTGTGTATGGCACTCAGTGTGTGTCACTTGGCGTGTGTGTCACTCAGTGTGTGTCACTCGGTGTGTGTGTCATTTGATGTGTGTCACCCAGCATGTTTGTCACTCAGCATGTGTCACTTGGTGTGTGTCACTTGGCATGTGTCTCTTGGCATCTGTCACTTGGTATGTGTGTCACTTGATGTGTGTCACTTAGTGTGTGTGTCACTCGGCATATGTGTCACTCGATGTGTGTGTCATTTGATGTGTGTCACTCAGCATGTGTCACTCGGTGTGTGGGCACTGGCATGTGGGCACTGGCATGTGGGCACCGGTGTGGAAGTCTGTGTGAGTGTGTTCTGGGCTTGCAGCCTCTGGAATGCCCCCCAGCCCCACCCGTGCCTCACCCAGCCCCAGTCACCCATCAGCGCACGTCATCACATCACTGGACACGAATCTACAGCGCAGCGTCTCTGTGCCCAGCCCTCTGCTAGGTGTCAGGGGAGGCACAGACAACAATCAGGGAGACGGATGGGTAAAAGGGACAGTAAGTAAGTGATTGCAGCATCTGTGGGGAGAAATGAAGCAGGGGAGGGCAGTGGTTGGGAGATTCTATTTTTAAGCGGGCTGGGCAAGGAGGACCTCACTGAAGCAAGGGCGGTCCGTCCGCAGGTCTACACGTCCCCCACTCAGCCTCCCTCTCTTCCACATGTGCACCGACACACACTTGCATGCTCACCCCTCGCCACCCGTCACCCATCTATGTGTCAATGCATCCGTCCACCCATCCACCTGTTCGCCTGTCCATCCATGTGCCCGTCCATCCGTCAGTCCATCCGCCCATCCATCCACCCACTCATCCGTCCTTCTGTTCATACATCCATCTCTCCTTCTGTCCATCCACCAGTGCTTCTTTCCCTCCATCCATCCATGCATACACACCTCCTTCCATCTGTTCACCCATCTATTCATCCTCCTCTCCGTCCTCCACCCGTGTGTTCACTGATGCTCCTATCCATGCACCCATTCATCTCTCCCTCTACCCACGCTTCCACGCATTCTTCATCCATTCGTGCCTGTATCCGTCCTCCTAGCCATTCATCCATCCTTCTCTCCATCCTTCTCTGCACGCATCCTTCCATCGACCCATCCATCCTTTGAGCCATCTATTCATCCATCCGTCTTTCCATCCATCCTCCTATCTGTCCATCCCTCCATCCATCCATCCGTGAATCCATCCTCCTTCTATCCATACATCCATTCACCCTTATATTCATCCATTCATCTCTCCATCCCTCCATCCATCCATCCATCCACCCACCTGCCTATCCACCCACCTGTCCGTCCATCCATCCATCCATCCATCCATCTATCCATCCATCCATCCACCCACCTGCCTATCCACCCACCTGTCCGTCCATCCATCCATCCATTCATCCAACTTTCTATCCATCTATCCCTCTATCCATCCATCCATCCTTCTATCCACCCATCCATTCTTCTATCTATCCATCTATACTTCCTTCCATCTATCCTCCAATCCATCCCCGTATTCATATGTCTGCCTATCTATCTATCCATCTGTCCATCTGTTCATCCATTTATCCACCCATTCTTCCATCTGTCCACCCTTTCATCTGTTCATCCGTCCACCTACCCACTCATCCATCTGTCTGTCCATTCGCCCACCCACCTACCCGTCTACTCATCCATCCACATGTCCTCCACCCACCCATCCGTTCTTCCATGTGCTTGTCCGTCCATCTCTCCGCCCACTCACCCCCTACAGATGCATTTACTCCCTCATCGCCACCCATCTATCCATCCTTCCACCAGCCCAGCCCTCCACCCACACACCCATCCAGTCACCCATTCCTCTCCCCATCCGCCCACTCACTGTTGACAAACTCCTCCCCAGTGCCTGGTCTCACCGAGGTCTAACCAGCTGAGTCAGCCTTCCATCTCAGGAGGCCCACACGCTGGGGCAGAGGCAGCACTTTCCCAGGCCCTGGGTAGCTGTGGGGGGCTGAGCGAAGCATCGGCGGCTCTCATGTGGCTTCTTCCCTGGTGTGTGTAGCTCACAGACTAGACCATTGTCCTTCAGCCCCCCAGCCTCCCCCACACTGGAAGGCTGGGAATGCAGTAGGCGCCCAATAAATTCCGGTGGGCTGACGGAGTCATTCCTGCCTCTTCCTCTAGTCCTCACCGTTTTGTTGTGGGCTGTTACCCTGCCCCTGCCAGCCCTTGGGCGACCTGTGTGGCCACCTCCAAGAGGCCATCTCGGCTTGGGTCAACTCTGACCTCTGGCCTGTGCTGGGCCATGGGGGCTTCAGAGGGCGAGACCCCACCAGCCATTGTGCCAGGCTGGCCACACCTATGAGGAGAATGGGGGCCCTGCCAGGAACTACCCACCACTGTCTGCAAGGATTTAGGGACAGGCCAGCTATCCCAGGCCCTTCCCTGCATTCCTTCAGTGGCTAGGGATACCCACAACTATCCAGAGAGGAGAGGTCTTGGCCCAGCAGACGCCCCGGGCAGCCCTGCCTGGGCTGGAGGGTGCTGAGGGCAGGTCGCCCTCTGGACAGGGAGCCCACAAGGACTGGGGTCTCAGACCTTTCGATTCTTAGGGCTGGCCCCCAACCCACCCACTGGGAAGAGGAGGGCAGGCTTGGTGGCCAGTGATGGGAGGGGGTTGGGGGTGGCTTGGCGGTTTGCCGAAGCCAATCCCCCCACAGAAAGCGACTGCCACAGTCCAGACTTTCCCTTCAACCAGGCGAGCTGCTGTGAAGCCCCAAGCCACATCCAGAAGGACCTTCTATCCGGTGGGCAGGGCCCTGATGGGAATCTGGAAGCTTCCAGAACAGGCAACACGAAGCCAGCTCAGGTAGTGCACTGATGTGACCTCACCGCAGGCCAGCCACCACAGCCGGAAGCACCCTCACCCACCTGGGCACCAGGCCGTACCCGGATGCAGGGCTGGGAGGAGCGAGTGGAGGTGAGTGACCCGCAGGGGAGTTTCCACCCCCGGTCCGACCACTGCTACCTTTCTGGGATGCCCTTCCTGCCCACCAGACCCCGTTGCCCTAAGGCCGCCTTTCCTGGGAGTGGGGACGGGAAGCCCCAGGGTCTCTGTGGTCACAATAGGGCTCATGTACGCGTGCAGACTGGTACACACGTGCACACGTGAGTGCACACACAGTGGCCATGTTCCCGGGCCAGCACCCAGCTCTGCATCTTGGAGGAGGAGGTGGGGTGTGCTCGGGCCGTGGATGGGGACCAGATGCCAGGGTAGATGCTCTCCTTCCCTGACCCGTGAGATGGGGCGAATCTCCTGATTCCCCAGCAAGAAGACCACCCGGGGGCCCGGCTCTGGGGCCTCTCTTGGGACGCCATGAGGTCCGTGAAACCAGGCCCCTTGCTCTCCGTGCCAGCCCAGTGGGTGTCAGTGCACCTTGTGGGGTGACCATCCACACGGCCCATGACCTGGAAACCACGTCAAGGCAAGTTCCAGCCCCTTGGCCTCCATCCCGCTGTGGCCCCCAACCTTGGGGACGCGGGGTGTCACCCGCACAGGAGAGGGGGGAGTGCATTCAAATGCTGATTCCGGGACCCTGCCCAACCCACTGCATCGGGATCTGCATCGGAGACTGTCCACAGAGTCCCCGGGTGGCAGCAGGGGTCTTCATGGGCACATGGGCGGGTGGGCAGGGCACGGGTGAGGTCACGAGCCACTGGGAGCCACTGTGGGGCCAGGACCGGGAGTAGGGACTTAGTTGGGAGGTGGGCGCCCTGCTCTCCTGTTGGGGGTGTCACAGCCTCAAGGGACTTCACCAGCCAGGAGGACCCTCTCTGAGACTCAGGGGTTGGAGGCAGGCAGGGTGGTAACCCGTCCTGCCACCCTCCTCTCTCCCTCCTAGCCACCCTTCCATTCTGTATTGAGCACCTACCGCATGCTGAGTCCTCTGACAGCCAAGAGCTCCAAGAAGACGCCGAGGGGTCTCTGGAGATGCCTGGGGAGCCTGCTCTCCACAGTCTGCACCCCATCCCCCACTCCCTTTGTTTTTCATTTTCTTTTTTTTCCTTTGGTTTTTTTTTTTTTTGAGTCGCAGTCTCACTCTGTTGCCCAGCCTGGAGTGCAGTGGCAAACTCACAGCCTCCGAAGCCTTGACCCCCCGGGCTCAGGTGATCCTCCCACCTCAGCCTCCCAAGTAGCTGAAACTACAGGCACGCACCGCCATGCCTGGCCAATTTTTCGATTTATTGTAGAGACGAGGTCTTGCCAGGTTGCCCGGGCTGGTCTCGAACCCCTGGGCTCAGGCAATCCTCTCACCTCAGCCTTGCCAATTGCTGGGATGACAGGCATGAGCCACTGTGCCTGGGACCCCCCCCTTAGTTTTCTAAGTTGATCTCACCACTACCTGCTGGGCTTGCGTGGCTCTGTGTCCTTGCATGTAGAACAGTGCCTGGCATTCGGTTGGTGCTCAGTGAGGATTTGAGGAAAGAAGGAATGAATGAATGAGTGAATGGGAAGTCTACCTGAAGGAGGACACTGGCCAGGAAGCCTCTGCCCACCTGGCTGCTCGAGTGGTCCCCTGGCCCACAGATGCTGACCTCACAGCCATCATACACACCCTGCTCGCTGCCAGCCCGTTGGCCCATTCCTCACACACCTCTGACCTCAGAGGCCCCTTCCCTACAGGAACATGGGGCGAGTCTAGGGAACTGAGGGGTGCTGGCAGACAGCCCCCAGAAAGCTGGTGCGAGGTGGGGCGGGCGCCATATTTTCAGAGCATTCTGAGGATGAAAGGCCGGGAAAGTGGTGCCTCTGTGTCCGTGCCTGGCCAGGTAGGTCTGTTGGCCTTTGCATCCAGGACGACAGGGTCGGACAGGTGGGTGGGAGGGGCTTTTCTGGAGGGAGTAGGCCGTAGCTGGTGGGCTGGGGTCCTGGGGGCCTGTCCGCTTCACCCAGAGAGTGGCCATTGTGCCCGGCCAGGCCACACTGCCCACCGGCAAGCAGGCTGCACCTGTATTTCCTGCTCCACGTCACCTCTCCTCAGCCCACGGCCTCCCCGAGCCTGTGCCCAACCCAGCCCCACCTCACCTCACCTGCACACCTGGCCGCACTCCCTCCTCTCAGCTCCCATCTCTCAGCACCCCTTCCCCAGGACCTGCCCCCCAGCTCCCTGGAGCTTGCAGGGACCCCGAAGATCATGCCTCATCCAGCCTCCCAGCTGCCTCAGTGTCCCCTGAGCTGACGGGACCCTGGACCTCCACACAGCTCAGGGCCTGGCCTCCCCAGGAGCCCTGGCTCGCCCCTCTGGCTGGCCCTGGGGACAGCCCTGGGCACCTCCAAGAGCCTCCCCAGTGCTCGGTGGCTACTTACTAGCATTTGTAAAACATGGACGTGTACACACCAGTGGAACCCAGTATAATGACCGTATTCACTGCCGGCTTCAACAATGACCATTCAGAGGCGACGTTGTCTAATCTCAGTTGCACGCCCTGCCCCACCCTCCGGGTCATTTCAAAGCAACTCCCACCCCACATCCTTCCAGGCGGAAGTTCTTCAACTTCCTTTCGGCCCTGAAGTTCAGTTTGCATAGGGAAGGCAGAAACTCGCTTGACCCTCCAACCCCCACCCACAAGTTTCATTATTATCAGCCAAGCAACTGGCAAAGGGTCAATCACGTTTTTTAGTATTATTGTGAATGAACGAGTGTTTAAGCTATTTGGTTGTTGTAACCCTTGACCTATCTGTCTGTCTATCATCTGTCTATCTATCGAGACGGGATCTCACCATGTTGTCCAGGTCTCAAACTCCTGGGCTCAAGCGATCCTCCATCTAGGCCTCCCAAAGCCCTGGGATTACAGACATGAGCCACTGTCCCTGGCCCTTAATTCTTTTTCTTGCTCAAATTGTCCTGCTGTGGGTCAGTCCCTACTAAAACTTTACGGTGGGCAGCTCTAGGGCATGATTTTGTCTGGAGAGAAAGGAGCTGAGGCATCTGTGCTGAGACAGCCAATGCACACTCAAGGACTGGTGTGCACTTCTTTCCATCTGTATCTCTTTGCTCTTAGGGTGAGCACCTTGGTTCCAAAGGAATTGAGCAGATTGTTTGCTGGATCACACACACACACACACGATTTCAAAATAGCAACGCCGACATCACCCCCAGCAATGCAGCTCTGGGGGCTCCTTTTGTCCTGAGTATGAGTGACAACCCTGACCGTGGCACTCTGCGTAGCTGTGCACCACAGAGCCACTGGGATCATTTCTAGTCGTTGCTGACATCAAAAGCATGACTAGCATTGTGTAGACAGAGGGTGCCCCAAAATACACACATTTTAAGAAAGGAAAAAACTGTATCAAAATTGTCGTACTCAATCTATACTGGTAGCAAAAGATGAATACAAGTCTCGTTCGACGTCTGCCCTTACAAGAGGTGCTCACAGTGACTGCCATCACCGTCCAGACACGTCTGATGATGGTAAACTAAAAGCAATGCATAGATAACATCGCTTAAAATGTGTATGCATTTTTTGGGTTCCCCTAGTTTTTCCTATATATCTTTGGGTTCATTCCTAGCAGTGAGGTTTCCGGGTCACCCGGTACATGTGCTTTTGCTGATGCTGCCAGCGTCCCATTCCCACCAGTGATGAGAGCACCTGCTGCCCACGGCCTCTCCCACAGAGTTGCCTGGACTTCTGCCCATCAGATAGGGGAGCGGCGATATCAGGGTGTACTTCCAACCTGCATCTTTCGTGTTAGGAGTGTGGTTGAGTATGTTTCCACAAGTGCAAGGTCAGCAACCCCGATGCCCGTGAGCTGTGCGTGTCTCCTGCCCACCTTCCATGGGACCACCCGCAGGTCACCCCTGGGTGTTGGGTATTCCTTATGTATCGATGCTACTAATCCTTCCCCTATGTTGGGAACTGCAAATGCTTTTCCCAGTTTGGCATTTGTCTCCTTGACTTCGTTAATGGTGGTTTCCTTTAAAAAAATAATTTTTTTTTTCTGGTTTGTATCTGTTGCTTTTGGATTTCAGGTCACAGTTGGGGATGTTTACCTGACTCATGGGTTCTTGAGTAATTCACATGTGCTTTTTTGCAAAATCTACATGGTTTCATTCCCCCGTCTACACTGAAGCCTCTGATTCATGTGGGACCTACTCTTGTGCAGGGTGTGCAAGACGGATCCAAGGTGTCCTTTCTTTTGGCACACCTGTCCAGCAGTCCCAACACCACCTGCTAGGAGCTTGCCTTTCTCGTGCTGGAATGGGACGGTTAGTTGCCCCTGTGTTCATCTGGGAAGTCCTTCCCCAACGTCTGCCCAGTGCCTCAAGGGCAGACTGTGCCTTCTTCTGACCCCTGCCCATGTTCTGTCCTCACTGATGTGCCTCTCAGGAAGGTGTGCTAGGCTCATGTGCCCTGCATTTTATGGCACTGAGCACAAGCTGGGACCCACCCACGGCCGTTCTGCAAATGCACATGTGTTCCTCTGTGCAGGCACACACAAGGTGTGGGGAATCAGGGTCAAGGACTTGAGCTGGGCTCAGTCTACCATCACAGACCTGACTTTCTGTTCCGGGGGAAACATCAGCCCAGGGTGCTCCATGAAGATCTGGCAGTGTCTCCTAAACTTTGGGTGCCCTGATGGGGCTGGTAGGGGGCAGGAACTGTCCGGAGAGGCTGGTCTTTTCTGTTTGCTTGCCCCCTCCCCCCACTGAGCTGTGCTGAGACCCAAACACCAGAGCCGCGGCCACAAGCAGGGCAGGGGACCAGCACACAAGTCTTCCCGCCGGATCACCCACCTCTCCTCCCAGGCCCTCCCAGGGAGCCCGTAGGCGCAGCGGCAGCCCAGGTCTGGAGGACAGGGCACCCCTTCTCCACGCCCCTAGGGTGGTGCAAAGCCTCTCCCTCGTCCGGCCGGGGCAGCCCAGCCCATGCCCGGCAGCCACACCAGGTGCAGCCCGGTAGGCTCCCCACCCGCACAAGTTCCCACCGGGCGCCCCGGCAGGGTCCCCCTTCCTGCCCCGAGGTGTTTCCGTGCCTGGGCACCCAGGGCGCGCTCAGGGCGTCACAGGCGCCGGCACACCGTCAACCTGGCGCCCAGAGGATCCGCCCGCGCGCGCCCCGCGCCCTCTTTCCTCCCACCCCTCTCCGGAGCGGCTCAGAGAGCGGGACAGCAGGGGCCCACGCGCTTGCCGACATCGGG
>NW_007247342.1:30519-41029 GCF_000164805.1 Carlito syrichta
GCCCAGCCCTCGCCGCGCCGGGCCGGGGGGAGGGAGGGCACGGGCTGGGGGAGACGCGGAAGCGGGCCGCTGCCCTGGAAGTCCAGGGTCGCCGCTTGGCAGGGAGGGAAGGGGTGGGGGCAGCCCCTGCAGGCCCTGGCAGGCACGGGGGACGCCGGCGGGGGTGGCCCGCTCCTCCCTAGAGCAACCGTCCAGGTGTTACTCTCGCTGGAAGAGCGGCGTCCCGGGGCGCTCGCCCTTGGGTGCAGAAGAGAGAGCTCTCCAAGGTCGGCTGAGCCAGAGACTCAGAGTCCGCGGGAGGGGAGGGCCCTCGGCCCCTGTGGTGGCACATCTCAGACCCGCCCAGGCAGACTGGGGGGCAGGACGGCGGCCAGTGGTGTTCCCGTGATGGGATGGGGGGAACCCACCGGCCCGCGGTAACCGAGCGCAGCTGGTCAAAACTGGGCTCATCGCGAGCGTGGAGGGGCCCAGTCCAGGGCAGGCAGGTAGCAGCAACACCTGGCCGGCCCTGTTACCAGGTGGTTCCAGTTCCCAGGCCGGCATGCCTGGGCCGGGTGCTGGATTTCTCAGGGATGGGGCACAGGAAGTCACCTCTGAGAAGGGTCAGACTGCTCTCCCTGCGGCCTGCCTGGAGCCCTCCCCTGCCGGCTGGGTGGCCCTACTTCCTGGCTGCCCAGCCAGCAACCTCTTGGTGTTGGGCCAGCCTCTGGCCTGCCAGTCTTTGCTCAGCCATCCCCAGGGCCCATGGCCGGGGGCCCTTGTGATTTCCCGTCGGTGGTGTGGTGCGCCCATCCTTGCTGCCTTGGCCAGCCTGGCAGGGAACTGGCTGCAGGGCATCCAGGGAGCTGTTTGCACCCGCTGGTAGCTGCCACCAGGGTCCTGTTGGCGGGAGGGCAGGGGCTGTAGGAGCCTGGACCCGGACAGCTTGGGGCATTGTCTTAGGTGCAGGGGTGGGGTGGTGGCAGGGCCTTCCAGGCCAGGGAGGGCACGTCTTGGGGACTGCTGTGCCAAAGACATGTATGGGCCGTGTTTTTTTTTTTCTTGAGTTGGAGTCTCACTGTGTCACCCAGGGTGGAGTGCAGTGGCACGCTCACGGCCACCGCAGCCTCGACCTACTGTGCTCAGGTGATCCTTCCACCTCAGTCTTCCAAGTGACTGGAACTACAGGCGTGCACCACCACGCCTGGCTAATTTTTTGATTTATTGTAGAGACGCTGTCCTGCCAAGTTGCCCGGGTGGGTCTCGAACTCCTGGGCTCAGGCCATCCTCTCATCTCGGCCTCCCAAAGTGCTGGGATGACAGGCGTGAACCACTGCGCCTGGCTGTGGTCTGAAAGCCTTTCCCCACCTGCCTCCCAGCCATCAGCCTCCTGACATGTCAGAGAGCACCTGGGACACACTGGTCTGTGGGAGAGGAAACTGTGCTTGTGGTGTGGTGGCTGCAGAAGCGGCTTGTTTTCAGGCTGGGAAGTGGACAGCGCCCCCCACCCCCCAGTCCAGCACTGCTGTGCAAATATCTGGCAGACACCAGGCCCAGTGGTGGGGCAGCTGCACCCATGGGCCGCCTGGCTCCCAAGCCCCCTGAGATGTCCAGGGCCAGGAAGCCCCCACCACCAGGCGCTTGGACCCCTGCCCAGCGGCCTCTGTGCCTGGGAGCCCCCCTTGCCGGGGCGAGGGGCCTCCAGACAGCCCTCAGTGGCACCCTGGGCATGCAGAGCTGTGGGCACGCATCTCCCAGGCGCCTGGCCGGAGGCCGCTCTGCAGAGGAAGAGGGCCTGACGCGGCCCAGAGGAAGTCTCTGCTTACACTTGTGTTTTCTTCCTGATTCTGATTGTTTGACTCTCGGAAGTTTGCTCAGCAGAGTGTGCCTCCGTCCAGCCTCCCCAGAGCTGGCAGGCCAGAGGGCAGAACGGCTTCTCTGAGAGGGGACCCCCCAGGAAAGGGAGCTTCTGTGAGGAGGCTGTGTGAGCCTGGGCTGGTGTTCTCCAGCTCTGGGCCCCAGCTTGCAAGAAGTGTGCCTGACCCTAGGCAGGCAGCATGAACGATAGCTCTCCAGGTTCCCCTGTGGATGGTGGGGGGCTGGAGGGGGACCCTCACTGGGCAGGGATGAGGCTTGATTGGGGCCTAGGGAGATGTTCCCTCCTTCCCAGCATCTCCAGGGGGGCCCCACCCACTCTGAATGAGCCAGTCTGTGGAGGGGAGACCTGGCCTTAGAGCCAGGTTTGCAGAGAGCAGGGTGGCAGCCTCTGAGACGGGGTGGATGGCACCTGCCCAGCCCTGGACCTGCTCTAAGGGGTGTCCACGATGGTGGAGGGAGGGCTCCTTCCTTGGTCAGGCTGATTGTGAAACAAGGATTATGGTTTCCTGCCCCAGAGGAACAGGCTTGGCCTTGAGGTGCTGGAGCCTGTGGGTGAGCGGAGGTGCAAGGTGGGAGCCAGTGTCCTGTAGGACTGGGCACACTCTCTCCCTTGTGCAGCTGGGAAGGAGACCTCCTGTCTCCTCCTGGGGAACCCCTGTCCCTAGGAGAGCAGTGCTTCCAGTGTGCCTCCTGGCATCCCTGGCTGGTAGGGTCAGGGAGCAGGACATGGCGCCCAAGCCATGACCTTGCCCCCCACCCCACCCCTCAGGCCTCCTCCATGGCCCATTTTGCTACTACCAGGGGCAGCTTCCCCCTTAGCTGTGGGAGTGAGCACCCAGGCAGGCCTGCCGGCTCTCGGGGTCCCTTCTGCTTTGCTGGGGAGCCTCAACCAGGGGTGTGGACATCCAGCTGGGTTCTGTCTGGCTGCTGCAAGACTGAGAAGCAAGGTTTGAGAGGGAGGCCTTGGGGGAGTGGAGACAGCCCCCCTCAGCTCCTGAACCCACACCCAACTCAGCGCACCCTGCCCTCGCCCTCCCCTAGCCTGGCATTCCCAGTTTCTTAAGAACTTTCTTGTGGGTCTGATGGCACCCTCACAGGGCATGTTAATCATTGATGGAGTGAGAGGCAGGACTTGGCAGTTTGTGGGGTTGATCTGGCCGCCTCTCCAAAAGCCGAGGCCACGCAGAGACCGGTTCTCAGCCGTGTCATCCAGAGCTGCTGCTCCCGTGTCTGCCTGCCCCAGGCTCTGGCCTCAGCGTGCAGGGTGGCTGTAGGGTGATCATTCTGCAGCCCGGGAGGGCCCAGGGGCAGGCTCGGTGGAGGCAGGGTTGCCTGGGCCCTCAGGTCTCTCTGGGCTCCTTCTGGGGCTTCCCCCAGTACCCTCCCCACCCCCCAGGGCCTGGTCCCTTGTCCTCACGCCCCACTCTCTGGAGACCTCTCACCCCTGCCGCCGCCCAGCCCCATGTTATTGGATACACTGTTGCCCAGGAGTTGAGCGCATAACTGTGGCCTGGCATCCCTTACCCTGGGCCGTCAGCCGGGGAGGGTTGGGGGCAGGAGGTCCAAGTGGTGAAGGGACTCAGAGCCCAGAAGGGAGGACCCTCTCGCTGACCTGCAGGGGCCTGGAGTCAGGAGGGTGCTGGGGACCTACGTCCTTTTGGGTGGCGTCCTTGTGGGTGGCCCAGGCAGCAGCACGCATGAAACAGAGGGCGGGGCTTTGTGTCTGAGCGTGGCTGAGTCCCCGAGCACTCTGGGTCTATCCTCTGTGGCAGTTCGGGGTGGTGCCGGAACCTTCCTTACGGGGTGGCCTGGGTCAGGAGAACATCGTGCGTGCCTGGCACGGAGACAGCATCACCCTGTCTCGTGCTCCCAGCTTTTGCCTACACCCCTGGGGTGCTGGAGGCAGGGGAGGGACAGGACAGTCCCTGGCACTTTCACCTGGCACTGGGGCCTTTACATATAGCGGCTGGCAGCTGTGTGTCAAGTCCCGGTCTGAGCTAAGGGTGGACTTCCTCTGAGATTGGGGGTCGGGGGCCGGGACACAGATGCCCCAGGCCTCAGTTGTTGAGGGGACGGTGGGATGGGCCGTCTTGCCCCAAGGAGGCATTGGCAGGCAGCCTCGGGTGGGCTTCACGGACACCCCTGGGTTGGACTTTTCCCCTCCCAGCCCCTAGGATCTGGTGAGTCTTAATTCCTAGTGCATCCACGTGAGCATATTTGGAGATGGGGTCTTCAAAGAGGTGGGTAAGTTAAAATGAGGTCACTAGTGTGGGCCCTACCCCCATATGGCCGTGTCCTTATAAGAGGAGATTAGGGCCGGGCACCGTGGCTCACACCTGTAATCCTAGCATTTTGGGAGGCTGAGGTAGAAGGATGGCTTGTCTGCAGGAGTTTGAGACCAGGCTGGGCAACATAGTGAGACCTTGTCGCTACAAGAAAATTTTAAAAATTAGGTGTGGTGGCGCATGCCTGTAGGGAAGGCTGCGGTGGAAGGATCACCTGAGTCTAGGAGGTTGAGGCTGCAGTGAGCCACGATGGTGCCACTGCCCTTCGGCCTGGATGACAGAGTGAGACCCTGACTCCAAAAGAATGAGGCAGTTGGACACAGACATATACAGAGGGACAACCACCATGTGAGGACACAGGAGAAGATGCCATCTGCAAGCCAGGGGGAGAGACCCAGGAAGAACCAGCCTCCCCACCCCCGTCTCGGACTCCCAGCCTCCAGCATCAAGAGAACACGCATGTGGGCTGGAGCCCACAGTCCGTGGTGCCTGTCACAGCCACCCGGGATGCCAGCACCCTCTCATGCTCTGGGAAGGGGGCGTCTCTGAGTCAGCATCAGGTGCCTGGCAGGGCCACCCCAAGAGAGGTCAGGGTGACAGGCGCCCAGGAGCTGATGTGTTTCCCCTGCCGTGACGTGCCACCCTGGCTCGTGGTGTGTCCTGCAGAAGGACAGAGAGGGTGAATGGCCCCACCCCCCATGTGCTCCAGAGCGGATGCCGTGGGAGTGGCTGAGACAAGCAGGAGGGCCGTGCCCACCCACGGGTGTCAGCAGGGGCCTCCGCCAGGCAGCCGATGCCCCCGTTTCTAAAGGTGTTGGTGCTCGGCGTTCTCTCGCTTTTTGTGATTGTGTCTGTCTGCTGTTCCTCTCTGGTTGTCCTTGTGTGTGACCAGAGCCTCTCAGAGGTGCCCCGGCGATGCCATGGATGGGGGTCTGATCCGGCAGGTCTGGGAGCCTGGAGTCTGCTGGCCTCACCGGCTCCCAGATGATGCATGCCACTGGCCTATGCAGCTGAGGTGCCGATGTTCAGAGCCCCTGCTCAGGGCCCACCAGCTCCTGACCCAGCCCTTCCTCTGGGACCTGAACTTTCAAGACCTTGTCCATGGTGACAAGAGTATGGCCAGGACGGTCTCTTCTCAGGCTCTGTGAGATGGGGATGCCCCCCCAAGGGTGGCAGCCTGCCAGGAGAATGTTCTAGGCCCAAGGGGAGCCAGGGCGGGTGCCCAGAGCAAGATGTGGGTGCTGGGAGACCATGGGGCATCACCCTGGGAGGTGCCGCAGAGAAGCTTCCGGAAGCCCAGCTTCTGCTACAGGAAGGGAGAAGATGGTGATGGATGCTGCCACCATCGGCCACATGGACTCAGACCCAGGATTTGGTTACCAAGGGGAGGACCACGGGGTCCCGCTTCATGGCGGGGAGGTGCCTTGGCCAGCCAGCATGGGATTGGTGTCCCCAGTGGGTCACCCCACTCCCCAAGTGCTCCTCGGCTGTGTTCTGCTCACCTGGGGTCCCTGGGGGCACATTGGCGAGACCCCCTGTGCCGCCTCCTGGCAGGCAGTTGTCTCTCTCCAGTGGCTGAGTCCCATGGGAAACCCCAGATCTCACAGGCACAAGAGGTTCACGCAGGCCCCAGAGTGAGGAGGAACCTGCTGGTGGGTCTGCCATGGCCGGTGACCCCGGGGTTGCCCTGGGACCCAAGACAGGAGCCGCTTTTACACATGGCTTCTGACCACGTGGGGGGCCTTGGTCTGTCTCTTGCTGCCCTTGGGTGGGGTGGGGTAGGGCGTGGATGGTCTGGTGGCTGGGCCATGTGAGATGTGGAGGTTGCTGTTTATCCTGGAAGGGGAGGCCAGAGGCCCTGTTGCCCTAGGCAGGGTGATGCCATCTTTCCTTCGGCCCCCTTCCCCTGCCCCGGTGCTGGGAGGCCCTGGTGACTCTGAGGCTCTGGGTGTCACGTGGGTGTTGGTGTGTGTTGGCCTCAGCGCTCCTGGGCATTTGAAGGTCCATGTGGGCAGATGGGGTTGCATGGAGTTGTCTCATTCCTCCTGAGAAGGTCATCCGGTGTCCAGTCTTTGAAGCCCAGGCCCTCCCTTGCCTTCCTCTCCTTGCCTTTGCCACCCCACCCTGCGCCAGTCTAGGCAGTGGCGGTCAGACCTGTGGCCCAGCAGCTCCAAGCCTCGTAGACGGGCCGGGCCTGCCAACGCCCACCTGTGGGGCTTTCATCCAGTGACATTCTTGACCTTGGAGAAGCAGCCAGCAGGTGCCGCAGGGACTCCTCCCCCACCCATGACCAGCTGGAGAGTCCCACAGCCCTACAACCCACGAGTGTTTTGAGGGGTTAGGGGCTCCGCTGGGCGCTTCTCTCTCTCTGTAACAGCCCAGGCAGGACACAGTGTCTGCCCATCTCGAGGCCTCCTGGGAAGCTTTGAGATTGGGTGCAAGATGTGGAACCTAAGCAGACTGAATGGTGCTTCTGGAAGGATCGAGAGAAGGGTCTCAGCTCCGCTGATCAGCACAGGGCACTCAGAATGGGCCCCCTAGAGCGTGCACAGCTACACGTGGCCACTGCCTCTGGCAGAAGCTCCCCACGCCTTGACTGGAGGGCTGGGCTGGGCGCCGACTCCAGGGAGCAGCCCACTCTGGAACGTGATGCTGGGTCCCACTTCCCCTTACCACTTATCAATTCTCAGATGGGGAAACTGAGGCTTAGCCATCTTGCCATACCCGGAAAGTGTTGCTGCTGTTGCCCAGAAGCCCTTGGGGCACCTCGGTCTCAAGGAAGGATGCCCTGTTGCTGGGATCACGCCCGCTGTGCACCCAGGAGCACCCCCACACTTGCCCTTACCCTAGTCCTCATACCCTCTGCCGCCTCCAGGAAGCACCCCTTGATGGCTACTCCCTTTCCATCTCCCCAGTGCTTGCCCCGTGCCTGCATCTTGGCAGTGGGTGTGTTCCTGGCCGCCCTCACCCAGAGGGTGTGGGTTCCCTGAGGAACAGGGGCTCTGGGCTTCCTCTCCATGTCTGCCGTTGGGGGAGGGCACCCTTCCCCTCCCCATACCGCACTCCTGGACAAATGGAGGCCCCAGGGGACTCCTGACCTCTGCGCCTGGCAGCCCATGTAGCCAGCACAAGGGCTCCCAGAGGCATCCCCGCCCTGCCGAGGGAAGCAGCTGGACATCCCCGGGATGGGGGTGGGGCACCTCTGGCCATGTCTGAGTAGCCCAGTACCCCGCGCGCCCAATGTTTGATCTTGGTGAGTCCCAGGCCTGGCGTTCCCTTCCAGGAGGCCTCCAGCTCTTCTGTGAAAAGTCACATCTGTGCTCTTGGCTGGGAGTGTGCAAATGTTGTAAAACATAAAGCCTGGGTAACTCAAAGAGCGTGGGACTGCCCTGTGGATGGGTAGGTGACAAGTGGGGCCGGATTTTTAACACCCCACGTAGACTCAGTTGCATATGAAGTTTGAGTCGACAGACAAAAAAGGCAACATCTCTGACCAGTGGGAAAAGGCAGCCTTTTTAACAAGGAACGCTGGAGTGTTGGATGGCCACGTGAAAGGCGACCACGTGTGCCCCCTTGTCACATCACACACCAGGATGAATTCCAAGTGGGTCAGAAAACCACTCAGGGACCAGAAGAAAACACGGAAATCCTTTCGCCTGATGGTGGAGAAACTTTTCTATGATTCAAGAGCCAGATGCACTGAGGAAAACAGTTATATCTTAAGACAAGTGACTTCCATGTGACATCCCACCTCGAGCGGTATACAAACGACACACCGGGGAAAGGGGTGACACATCCCGCAGGGTCCATGTCTCCCCTATAGAAAGAGTTTCTGAAAACAAAACCAACATCCCCACGGGCCAGGGCCAGGACACAATCACAGGAAAAGGGACCAACAGGCGGCCCTTAACCACATGAGAAGGTGTTGCCGGCTCTCTGGTGAGAGGGACGCTGATGAGAATGTCCCTGAGGTCCCCCTAAGCTGGTAGGAATCCAAAAGCAGCTGCTGGTGGGCACGCAGGAGGGTAGAGTTAAAGACAAAGGGAACTTGGCAACTTCCAAGAAGACCATGTGCACGTTTCCCTCTGACCCAGTAAGCCTGCTTCCTGGGGTCTAGCTCGAAGCTACTGGCATGCAGGAGGTGGTTCATGAAAGCACTGTTTGGAAATGCGCTGCCCAGCAGGGGAGACTGGGTGAATCGGCCATGTGTGGAATATTATGCAGCTGTCCAAAAAGGAATGTGTAGCTGGGCGTGGTGGCTCACGCCTGTCATCCCGGCACTTTGGGAGGCCGAGGTGGGAGGATGAACTGAGCCTAGGAGTGGAAGACCAGCCTGGGCAACATAGCAAGACCCTGTCTCTACAAAAGAATAAAAACATTAGCCGAGTACGGTGGCACACGCCTATAGTCCCAGCTACTCAGGAGACTGAGGGGGGGGGAGATCGCCTGAGCCCAGGAGGTCAAGGCTGCGATGAGCCATGATGGTGCCACTGCACTCCAGCCTGAGCGACACAGTGAGACCCTGATTTAAAAAAAAAAAAGTAAACAACCAAGAAATAAAAGATGAGGGGAGGGGGGAGGGCAGAAACTGAGGAGTCTGGGGACCGTGTATCTGCCAGTTACAATGCGGTTTCACTCAGGCCCCAGCTAAGCAAATTGTAAAAAACAAAACAAAACATCCTTTTAAATGTCCCATGGTTCAGTGACATGTTCCTTTACGCCTCGTGTCTGGCCCGTGCCTCGTCCCCAGAGCACCTGCCTCCCTCCTCACTCCTGGCCACACCTGTCCTGTCAGGGGGTTGGGGCTATTGGGTCCTTCTGTGAGGACTCGCCCCTCCCTGGGGACGGGGGTCTTGGGGCTCTGACAGACAGGCTAGCATTTATCTCCAGCTCCCAGCCTGTCACCTCACCCGTGAGCCGGGAGAGCCAAGCCTTCCTGGGGGGCATTGGTGGGGACCCCAAGCCTCTTGGCAGTGTGCAGTTAGAGTCCGGAGCTCAGGGCCCAGGGCTGTGTGGCCTGCCCTGACGGGCCTGGGGACCAGGCGTGCGTGTGACGTCCCTGACCTGACCTCAGGCTGAGATGGGTGGGGGGTGTCAGTGATTGGGGTCTGGGGAGGAGCCTGGGGGTCCAAGCCAGGTGCTCAGGGGGACTGGGATGCCTGCCCCCCCCACCCCGAGGGGAAACAGGTGGGGGCAGAGTGGACGGCACCCTAGGGAGGTCCAGCAGGTGAGTTGAAGGTTGGTACATGGCCTTCGGGGGCTGTACATGTAGACCCAGCCAGCGGGGCTCTGCCCAGGGCCCACAGGGTCATGGCCATGCTGTGTCTTGGAAAGGCCACAGGCCCAGAACTGTGGCCGTGTGTGTGTCCAGCTCGGTGCTTGACCTTCTTTTGCAGACCTGTGTGTCTACCTCACTGCAGTCTCAGCTGCTTGGAAAGCTTCGGCACCCCTTCCCCCAACATCATCCCTGGGGCCCCACTAGGCCATGGCACCCCTCCCCCCATACCATCCCTGAGGCCCCACTTGGTCACAGTGCCCTTCTCTGCCACACTGTCCCTTGTACCCTGCTCCGTGCAACCCCACCGTGACATTTACAGATGCCCCATGGGTCTGCCGACTGCCGCCTCTGCTGGGACGGGCCTCCTGGCCACGGGGCTCACTCAGAATCCTCAGGTCCATGGGGACCAGGCGGGCCTGTGATGGGTGTGGCCAAGGGACAGGGCAGTGGGATCACTTAGAAACCGGCCGACCCCCTCCATCTTCTCCTGGCTGCAGGGCTTGGAGGTGGCAGGCGAGGGCTTACCTGTCTCAGGTGAAGAGGAGCTGTGGGGACAGCTCTGGCTCCTTTAGGGGTGTGTGGGTGTCACATTCTGTCCTCTGCTCCCTGCACGAGTGACAGGCTGTGGCACCCTGGTGACCGGCAGTACCAATGTCCTCTGAGCCAGCCAGGCAGGAGCAAGCCAGTTTGTCTTTCAGCCCAGGGCAGGGGGCAGTCCTGGGCTGGCTGACCACATGGCCGTGGTCACTCACTCAGCCCCTCCAGCCTCCAGAGGGTTCCCATGGGAAGGGCTGGGTCCCTGCTTGTGGCCCCGGCAAGAGATGGCTCAGAGTTGACAGAACCAGGCTGGGGTGTTCACGTTCTAAAACCCGCTCCTTCCTGCAAACAACCCAGGGGGCCAGCATCAGGCCACGTCAGAGGATTACTTCAGCAAGCATCGGGGAGGGTGTTTTCTTATACATGGGAGCCTGCAGACTGGGAACGGTGTGTGGTTTGTTTGAAGCCACGCTGTGGGGTTTGCCATCTTTCACCCTGAATTTACCCCTTGTGACCCATGGTTGTCTCCTTCCCTGGTAGCTCACACGACCCC
>NW_007247342.1:41049-52110 GCF_000164805.1 Carlito syrichta
TCCACATGGGGTGGGTGGGTGGGTGCAGGGAGAGGAGGTGGGTGGATGGAGGTGGTGCTGTCGGCCTGTGTTTCTCTGGGTGAATGGACGGAGGCCTCCTCCACCCCACTGGGCCTTTCCTAGGGGCTCTGAGGCTGGGTGCTCTTATGGGGAACCTGAGGGCAGTGGCAGCATCTGTTCAGTGGTGCCAGCCCTGCATCCCAGCTTGAAGGCCCGGCCTCCTCTGGACCCTGCACTGGCCTCCCTCCTTCCCTGTCCGTGGTCCTACATTTTGGAGACGTCTCAGGCTCCTGGACTGTGAACCCAGATCTCACTGGACCTTGAACCAGGGGTTTGCTTGTGGCCACTTGCCGGGAGACGCCAGGGACTGAGTGGAGGAGGGGACGTGGGGCCATCCAGAGCAGTCCAGTTCTGGGTGGCCTGTGGCCAGTGGACCCCTGGTGCTCCAAGAGGGGAGGTAGGTGTGCCTCCATGGTGGGGCCAGATCTCTGGCCGCAAGACCCCCTCAAGCCCTCAGAGAAGTGCTCTGCCCAGGTATGGGTGAGTAGTCTTCTGTCTGTCTTGTCTGCTGCTTGGGGGCATGGCCGAAGCCTGTCCTGGGAGGGAATCTCATCCTGTTGCAGGCTCTGGGCTTCCTCCAGGGGGTGTCCAGGAGTCGGGTGGGTCTCACCCTCCCTGCCTCCGCTGGCTTCAGGGGTGGTGATCTGCGGGCTGATGGCCAGAGCTGGGGACAGCCCAAGATGGGCACAGCACCATCCTAGAGGCAGCTTACTGCCCTTCCCAGTGGTGGCCCTGGGCGGTCACCTTTCTTCTCTGAGGCCATCCTCAAATGTTGCCATCTCAGGGTTGGTGACAAGTCATACAGGCGCATCCTGGCCGGCGTGTGTGGCTGTGTAAAGGCCTTGTGGGACCTTCTCCTCACTGCCTGATGCCACCACGTCCTCACCCTCAGAAGGGAAGATTTCTAAGTTGATGCGTAGACCATCCGCCTCCCAGTTGCTATCCAGGCCAGTTGAGTTTGTTCCTAAAATAGCCTCTAAGCTCTGTCTGGGACATAGCCCTTGCATGGAAGCAGATAAGGCTGTGTTTGCTGACTTGGGGAGCTGGCTGGGGGCTGGGGCTCGGTCCCCTCTTGCCTCTGTCCCCACCAGCTTCCGTGGCACAGAGCCGTGAGAGGCCCAGAGTGGAGGCCTGGCCTTCACACATGCACACGTGTGTGGCGGGAAGGTAGGATGGTGCTGGTGCCAGCCCTGAGTTTGTTTGGCCCCAGATTGTGGCTACTTTTGTTTATAATAGCCCCTGCTCCCACTCGTAGGTCCAAGCTTCTGGGTCTCGACTTAGAGGCCTGTGGCTACCCTAGAATACAGGAAGGGTCTTGTCTGCCTGAGCCAGTGCAGGGCCCGGCATGGAGTAGGTGCCCCTGTAGGGTGGACAGGTGGGCAGAGGGAGGGAGGGAGGGAGGGAGAGGCGAATTGTGGTGAGTTATGGATGGATGGATGGGTTGATAGGTGGGTGTGTGAGTGAATTGGTGAGTGGGTAGACAGAAGGAGAGGCAGATGGAAGGATGACTGAATTGCTGGATGGGTGGGCAGATGGATGGATAAGTGGGTGGACAGACAGATGACTGGATTGTTAGATGAGTAGGTGAGTGGTAGGTGAGTGGGTAGAGGGAGAGTTGGTGGATGAATGGGGGATGGGTGGGTGAGGAGAGAGGAGAGATGCTGGGTGGATGGAGAGACAGGTGGATGAAGGGGTGGGTGGGTGGATGGAAGGAGAGGTGGAGGGTGGATGAGGGATGGGTGGGTGGATGGGTAGGTGAGCGGGAGGGTGAAGGGAGAGGTGGCGGATGGATGGATAGGTGGGCGAGGATATGGGTGGAGGGGAAGATGGTGGACGGACGAGTAGGTGGGTGGCTGGAGGGAGAGATAGAAGGGTTGTGCTGGTTCTAGCATTCCCTGAGTGCACTGGCTGGACATCTGCTGTCCTGAGAGGGAAGTTCTGGAAAGGGTCGGTGGTGGGTGTGGCCTTGGCCAGCCCTGCCCAGTTGGTGGCGTTGATGGCTGCTTCATCCACTGTCCTGGAAGCTGACCCTCCCTGTGCATCTGGACTGACTTAGCCAGGGCTGAAGACTCAGAAGGTGTCAGGGTCTTCTTGGGCCTGGGAAGAGCCCCAGCCCCAATGTCTTTTTAGGGCTCACGAGTGACTCAAAGCCCTTTTCTGGGCTGTGACATCTTTGTGGACGTAACTTAGGGTGAGCCTGACTGGTACCTTCTGGGTGCTGGGCCAGTGGGTGCTGGTTTCTGAATCAGTAGGAGCTGAATTCCAGATCAATGGATGTTGGGTGCTGGGTCAATGGGTGCTGGGTCAGTGGGTGCTAGGTTCTGGATCATTAGATGCTGGGTGCTGGGCCAGTGAGTGCTGGATAAGTAGGTGCTAGATCAGTGGGTGCTGGGTTCTAGATCAGTAGGTGCTGGGTTCTTTACCGGTGGGTGCTGGGTGCTGAGTCAGTGGATGCTGGGTTCTGTCTCAATGGGTGCTGGGTGCTGGGTTCTGGATTAGTGGGTGCTGGGTCAGTGGGTGCTAGGTTCTGGGTGATTGGATGCTGTGTTCTGGGTGATTGGATGCTGGGTGCTGAGTCAGTGGTTGCTGGGTCAGTGATGCTAGGTTCTGGCTCATTGGGGTTCTGGGTCAGTGGGTATTGGGTTCTATATCAGTATATGTTGGGTTCTAGGTCAGTGGGGGATGGGATGACCATGGCCGTCCCTGGGGCACCCCTCAGGCTGCCTCAGGCTGGACGGGCCTCTGGACTGGAGTGTGGGTGTGGACAAGGCCGGGCCATCAGCTCCGACTCTGCTCCCCCCAGTGGGTCTCTTCCTGAGCCTCCCTGCTGCCTGGGGCCATGGAAAGAGCCACTGGTTTCTAGAATGTGCAGTGCCTTCCTGTCATGGCACAGAGACCTGGTGCGGTGGCAGCTGTGCTCAGGGTGGCAACTGCCAGGACCCTCCTGCCCCCCCACTGCCATGTGGTGGACAAGCACTTTTGCAGACGCCGTCCTGTGGACACTTCCCACTGACCTCTGCGTGCCCTGGGCCCAGTGTTCCCTAACTGACCCCTCCCCCACCATGACCCAAGCAGCTCAGGGGACCTGGCCTGCCAGGCCGGGCTGCAGAAACGTGGAGGGGAGAGGTCAGGCGGTTTGGAGGGGAGAGAGGAGACCCACCCTGGGCTGGCGAGTCGGCGGCCGGTCCAGGGCGCCAAGGGTGGAGGCTGAGCCGCGTGCCGGGCCTGGCCTGGCCTGGACTCAGGCCTCTTCGGAACGGGCCACGCAGCCGGAGGGGTCTTGGGCGAGGGTCGCAGCCTGGTGGGAAGAGGCCACGGCCATGGGAGGGCCAGGGAGGCCTTGGGGACCTTTTGGAGGCGGCCCTGCTACCGGGACTTGGAGGGTGGAAGTGGGGGATGGGGCCGGTTCCTGGGCCCCCCGCTTATTTGGCCCAAGGGTAGGGTCCGCACAGGAGGCTCCACCCTGCTGCGTGACCTCGGGTGAGCCGCTGACCGGACCCGGCAAGCCTGGTCCCTCCCAGACAAGGATAAAATGGGATGAGGGACACAAAAGGCCTTTGAAAAGTCCCTGCCAGCCCTGTGAGGTAGAGGCTGATTTCTGTTAAGGATAAACTTGTCCCCTCTGTCCCCGGGATCGGGGACTGTTCAAGGTCCCTGGTGCAGCCCTGTGGAGGCACCACACCTCCCGGGCAAGTGCTGGAATGTTCTGGCTGTCCTTGGCGCAGGGGACGGGTGGGGCTGGGGGCTCCGTGGCCTCCCGCCTCGGTCCCCGGGATGGGCCCCGCCTCCTGAGGCTTATCGAGGCCCTGGCAGGCTGCCTGCCACCTCAAAGTCATGCCGCCCAGCGGGCGTCCTCGGCTCAGCCTCCTCTGGGGGGTGGGGTGGCCGTCTTTGTGGGCGCGTGCCATGTACCTGTGCCCGGTGGTTTTTCCATGGACACCCTCTCGGGGGGCCCTGGTGCCCGAGCCAAGATGGGAACCCGGGTCTTCATGACTGGAGGCTCAGCATCAGCCTCCCCGCCTCCCGTGAGACCCCCGGGTATTGCCCTGGGAGGGCTCAGCCCTGAAGCCAGGTGACTTGGCCCCCGGCCACCTCCCAGCAGCCCTGGGTCCCCGTAGGTGCCTGTGTGCACCCCCACATGGCACCCTCTTCCTGGGAGTTGCATGGTGGGTGGATCAGAGGGCAGGTCCTTCCCAGGGCATGAGACAGTGCCAAAGTTGCCTTGCCGGGCACATTGACTGCTGGGAGTTGGGTCTGGCTGGGGCACGGTAGGCCCAGGACAACGGGCCCTGGCTCTACAAGGTGATATCAGAAAAAGCGGACCTCGAAGCTGTGAGGCAGATCCGGGCAGGGCAGGGCCCAGACATCCAGGGATGCTTTGGGACAATTCGAATACGGGCTGGGTCAGACTGACTCAGGACGAGGGCTCGCCGTTGGTGGTGGTGGCTGTGAACACAGGCCGAGTGCCATGCCGGGGCCGGTGCATGGGGCATCTAGGTGTGGAATGGCCCAGAGAGCAAGGCCCCAGGCGTCCAGGCTCATCGTGGTCACCCTGCCTGTGGGTTGGGGCTTTAATCTTTTGGTTTCTGCTTATCTGAATTTTTTAATTAAAACTTGTGTTGCTTTTTAGAAAAAGATGATAAAGGTCACTTTTAACTCAAATATATAAGGAATAAGAAGCCCGTAAGAGGTGGCTGGTGTCTTGGGGCTTTGAACACTAAGTGTATTGAGTGTGATTTGACCCAAGAGGGGGATGGTGTGGGGGTGCGGCCCCGTGGCCCCGGATGATGCGATGGGGTCGGGCTCCTGTGGCCCTGGCTGGCACTTCGGGACAATTAGACTCTGCACTGGGTCTGAGTGACATGGGAAACAGGCTTGCCATGGGCAGATGACGGCTGTGAATCGTGGGTCAAGCACCCTTCCGGGGCCAGGACATGTGGCTGTCCAGAGTGATGACTCTGTGTTGGGCCTGGACCGGTTTGGGCCTGGAGTCCCATCCTTGAGGAGGCCTGGGGTGGCTGTGCTGTGTGGCGGGTCCTGGCTTCTTTCACAGGGCCAGGCTTGCAAGGTCTGTGTTGGGGGTCTCGGGTGGGAAGGACAGCCCAGGCAGGGTGGGAAAGCCCTCAAAGTGGGCTGGGGCTGGAGGGCAGAGTCCAGGTGTGGGGGGTCCTGCTGGAGGCGGCCCTGGCTGCAACCGGTAGCAGCGTGTGAGCAGTGTGCCATGGACCGCCTGTGTCCAGCCACGTGGCCTTAGACCACCAACACCTATGGGGCCGAGATGCCTCTGAGGGCATCGCTCCTGCCACTCGTCCAGGTGGGGCTGAAGCCCGAGAGGAGCTGACACTTGCCCAGGGCTGTGCAGCAGGTGGGAGACTGTCTGGTGCTCCCTGCAGGTCTCTGTGCAGCCCCCGCTCACGCCCTCCCTCACGTGGTCCTGCTCACTGGGTGCGTGGTCTTCCTGCGGCAGCCAACACGGACTTCCTCCCCAGCCCCAGAGACAGCCGGCAGGGCCTCCTCCTCCCGCATGGGTGTCCTGGGGTGCTGTGCCTGCATGATGGGTGGGGATATGGGGCCCAGCCTGCTTGGGGTATACTCAAGGAGGGAGGGGTGTGTGCCCTCTGCCTCCCACCAGCATGCTTTCATGGGGCTTCCCAGGAGAAGGGCTTGGAGGAGGTGGTCTCTGGCTCTCCACGGCCTGTGGCATTCCCTGCAGCCAGAGCCCGTTGGCAGGTCAGGGACAATGGGTGGCGGGGATCCGTCATGCTTCCCAGGAGCCTGGAAGGTCACCCCCACCCCTGGCAGGCAGCGGGCGGGCGTTACCGGGTGGCTCTGGCTGTGGATGTTTTCTGGTCACACCTGCTGGGCATGTGACCTGACCTGTCCTTTCCAGGGGAACTCTGACGGCCTCCGTTGCCTCCTGGGAGCCCATGGAGTGCGTACGTGTGTGTGTGCTTGAGTTGACCGAGAATGAGGGCACTGTGCCCTCCCTTCTGTTTTTTGGGAACTGCCAACCCACAGCCTGTCCCAAGTGACGCGGGGACACCTTTGAGTCCTCCCAAGAGGTCTCTGCCCGGGATGTGCTGCTTGATTGTCGGAGGGAGAGATGCAGGCAGCCGTCTTAGGGCTGGGGAAACTGAGGCCTGGGGCAGGTGACAGTTCGGCTGAGCTCCGGCCTGGATGGGCACTTGGTGGGGAACGCCCTGGGGCTCCCCTCCCCAGCTGGAGTTGCAGGGGGCGGAGCAAGGCTCACAGAAGCAGGGGAGCCATGGGGGAGCAGGGTGGAGGGCGCTACTCCAGGCCTGGCCCGCTTCTCCCCCCGGGGGCGGAGGCCTGGCCAGTGTTCTGCCCGACCCCTTGGCCTGTCTTGGAGCAGGAATGAGGACGGCACCGAGGACATCTGCCCAGCCCTGGGGGCTTCACCCTGATGTCTTCCTCCAGTGAGCACATCCCCAGTGGCCCAGAAGCCCTTGGGGCTGGTGTCCTCGGGCCCCAGCTGTGGTCAGGCTGTGGGAATGCTGGCCAGCCTTGTCCAGGGTCTCCTGCCAGGTGGGCAGAGGGAGAGGCTCTTCCTGTCATCGTGGAGGCAGCAGAGAGTGACTCTGCACCTCAGCACCCCCGGCGGTTGGTCCGGCTGGTGGTTGCCTGACCTCTCCGGGCCTCAGCCGTCCCATCTGGAGACAGGGATCACAGCAGTCTTATGGAGCGGCATTTCTCCACGCTGGCACTAGTGATGTTGGTCCGGTTCATTCTCTGTCATAGGGGATGTTGTGGTCAGATGTCAAGCGGCATCTTTGACCTTGGCCGCTGGAAGCCTGTGGCACCCTCCCCCCAATCATGGCCCTGACACGTGTCCCAAGACACCACCCTGTGTCCCCTGGGGGTAGAAACGCCCCACTGAGAAACCCGCTTAGAGAGGCAAACTTGGGAGGGTTTACAAAGTGAGCGCATGCAGGCCTCAGGGCGCCAGGCAAATGGGCGCCTGGGTAGGGAGTGCGGTGGCACTGTGGGCAACTCTGCTGGGCGAAGTGGGTGCCACCATGGAGGACAGGGATGGTTCGACGGAAAGGTGGGACCTAGGTCCAAAGCCCGTCGTGCTGGCCTGCTGTGCCTCTGCTCCACGGGGTCCCACACGGTTCCACACTGTCCTGTCCCGTGTGGCTCCATGCTGTCCCATGCTCCCCATGGGTTCTACTCTGCCCCTGGCTCCCTGAGGTTCACGTTGTCCTGTGGTTTTGCTCTTCTTGTTCTCGTGGCACCATCCCATCCTGTGCCCCACCCCATGTGGCTCCCCGTGGCTCTGTGCTGTCCTGCCCCCTTGGGGAGTTCTACTGTGCCCATGGCTCCCCGTGGCTCTCTGTGGTCCCGTGCTGTCTTGTGGTACTACTGTTTTTCTCGTCCCCGTGGCTCCCTGCTGCCCTGTCCCCTGACATGGCTCTGTGTGGTTCCTCTCCACCCTTGCCTCCCTGTAGCTCCTGTGGTCAGTCCTGATGGATTGGAATAACCCCAGGAGGGTTCCCTAGGGCTTCTGGAAGAGCAGAGTGGGGGTGGAGAGGAGACAGGCCTGCCCAGGTGCTCTCACCCTATGTCCAGCTGGGGTCCAGGGACATCCAGTGCAGACCCTAAGACTTGCTCAAATGGTGCTACAGCCAGTGGCTGATTGGGTGGGGCCTGTGGACCCGTGTGAAGGCCCCCGAGTGGCCCGGGCCTGGAGCAGGCCTGGGGCTCAGCCCTTGCCCAGGCCCTGATTGTCCCTACGTGTGTCTTGGGTGGGTCGTTCCTCTGCCCAGGTCTGCCCGCTGGGCCAAGCCCATCACCACTGGGGCTCAGGTCTCGCCTGGTGGAACGTGGGCCCAGCTCAGCCAAGGCCTGGCCTCACAGGTGTGTCCATCACTCACCCTGGGGACCAGCTGTGCCCTCGGAGGCCCTCTGTGGACCTGTCCCTGCCTCTGCCTCTCTCCCTCCCACCCTGGCCTGGCCGCCTGCTGAAGTCAGTCATCCTCATGCCAGCCTGGCATATGGCCCGCCCGCCTGCCGGTCTGAGCCCACCCCCTGGAGCGCCTGCCTGCTTTGGGTGCCCAGCCCCTGCCCTCCCCTGTGGTCTCTCTACTTGCCCCCATAGCGAGGGCCAGCTCTGGGCTACAGCAGTGAACAAAGCTTGGTCTGGGAGCTGTATGTGGGGGGGGGGGAGGACTTCTAGGGGAAGCTGGGCAGGATGGGGCACTCTAGGTAGGGGCAGGAGGTGACCTGGAGGTGAGGGGGCCACGCTGTGACCAGAGGGCTGAGTAGGGCTGGTCAGCAGGCCCTGGATCCTGGCTTCGCAGGGGAGGGGGCGGGCACCTCTGCAGGGGTGGCAGTGGACTGGGGTGGAGTCTAGGCTTATCCCCGACTATCCAGGGCCCCTGGGGAGGCTGAACCACAGATGGCCTCGTGGCGCCAGGGTGCCTGGGAGGAGGGCAGGGCCAGCTTCGCCTGTGTCCTCAGCCCCTCCGTGGAGGAGACGGCCCCCCTTCCTGGATCAGCTGGGGATGGAGGGAGGCGGTCCCCTGGCCTGACACAGGCTCTCGAAGAGGATGTGGTATAGTCAGGAGGGTCAGCTGAGAAGCCACGGGAGTCGGATGCAGCCTCAGGAAGTGGCCCTGCGGCTCTGTCGAGAGCCACAGGGCCAGGGAGATGCCATCGGGCTGTGGTTGGGGGAAGGCTGGGGAGCTGGAGTGTGGGACTGTCCTACTCCTGGTGTCCCCGTGCCTGCCAGGCTGTCGTCCGCTGAGCCTGGCCCCGGTGAGGCCAGGGACGCCTGTCCCCGCTTGAGTGCCCCAGTGTGTGGACACGCCAGCAACAAACCTCCAGAAGTGGGGCGTGGGGATCCCCTTTTCCTCCCTCGTCCCTCCTCCCCTGCAGACTTAGGCAGGTGGATTTGAGATATGAGTCAGGGGAGTGGCTCGGGCACTGGTGGGCACTATGAATTCCCCTGCAATGGGGCTGGCAGGGCCTCCCTGGCTGGAGGCTGTGCGGCCGTCAAGAGAGGCCGATGGGCTGGCGTGTGCAGGGATTTGGTGGGAACAGGCCCTGTGCTCTCATCCTGGAAAATGGGGTCCTGACAGCTCCTTCAGGGTCCATTAGTGACATGCTCAGACCCTGCCAGGGACAGTGAGTGTCCAGAAGATGCTTTCTCTACCTGCAAAAGGGCTGACCTCACAGACTATGGGCCCTTCTCAGAAGACTTTTTTTTTATTTACTTATTTATTTCTGAGTCAGGGTCCCACTCTGTCACCCAGGCTGGAGTGCAGTGGCACAATCACGGCCACTGCAACCTCGACCTCCTGGATTCAGGTGACCCTCCCACCTCAGCTATCCAAGTAGCTGGGACTACAGGTGTGCACCACCATGCCCAGCTAATTTTTTTGTTTTTTTTAGAGACCAGGTCTCGCTATGTTGCTCAGGGTGGTCTCAGACTCCTGGACTCAAGCGATCCTTCTGCCTCAGCCTCGCAAAGTGCAGGGATTATAGGGATGAAGTGCCATGCCTGGCCTAGAACTTTTTTTTCCCCTGAGTTGGCATCTCACTCTGTCACCCAGGCAGGAGTGCAGTGGCACATTCACGGCCACCCCAGCGTCGACCTACTGGGCGCCGGCGATCCTTCCACCTCAGCCTTCCAAGGAGCTGGAACTACAGGCGCACACTACCACGCCCGGCTAGTTTTTTAATTTATTGTACAGATGAGGTCTGGCCAAGTTGCCCAGGCTGGCCTCAAACTCTGTCATGTGGATGGGTCTCCACGCACATGTCTGTCGCCCATCAATGGGCATTTGGCCTGTGTGCACCCAGCTTTGGCGCTTGGAAAAGCAGCGGCCAGGAACATGTGCAAGCCACTCTCTGTGCAAGCGTTAGCTTTCCCTTCTCTTGGCTTGTACCTGGTGTGGCGTGGCCAGGTCGTGTGGCTGGTGTGACTTGCCTTCCCAAGATGCTGCTGAGCTGTTTTCCCAAGCGACAGCCCCCGCTGTGTGCCCCCCACCATATATGGTCCGGTTGTCTCCTGCCTCACCAGCACTTGGTGTGGTCGGGTTTTTTTTAGCCGAGCTGATGTGTGTGTTGGGCAGTTCCCAGCGGCTCTCAGTATGGAGTCTTTCCACATGCACATCTGCCATCTGTGCGTGTTTCTTGGCGACGTGTCTGTTCAGATCTCTCCTCCACGGAGAAAACGCCGGTTGTTTTCTCACTGGGAACTCATGCTCCCTGCCTTCTTCTCTGTGGCCATCTTCTTTGTCTACCACATGTGGCTTTGTCCTAGGCCCAGTCCCCATGAGACCCAGGGTCCGCATCTGTGGCTGGTCCTCCCACCCTCTCCACAGCATTTCCTGGAGCAAACGCTTCCATCCTGATGAAGTCCTGTCTACCGGGGGTTCTTGCATGGACTGAGCTTCTGGTGTTGTGTCTTAGACACTGTTGCCCAGGTCGGGCTTGGTGGCTCAGCCTGTAATCCCAGCACTTTGGGAGGCCGAGGCTAGTGGATTGCCTGAGCCCGCGGGTTCGAGTACCCCTGGGCAACTTGGCAAGACCTCATCTCTACAATAAATAAAAAATTAGCCAGGCATGGTAGTGCACACCTGTAGTTCTGGTCACGAGGAAGGTTGAGGTGGAAGGACCGCCGGAGCTCAACCAGCAGGGCGAGGCTGCGGTGGCCAGGAGCATGCCACTGCACTCCAGTCTGGGTGACAGAGTCAGACTCCAACTCAAAAAAAGAAAAAAAAAAAAAAAAGAAAGAAATTGTTGCCCACGTCAAGGGCACAGAGGTTCTCTGTGTCTTCTTCTAGAAGTTGTGTCATTCCTGGTTTTACGTGGCAGTGGACAGTCCTTAGGAAGCTGATTTCTGCCAGTCGTGGGCGTGGCTGGAACCCTGCCTGCTCCACACCCCGTCCCACCCCCCCACAGCAGTCCCAGCACCATCTCTTGTCTCTTGAAAAGTCCTGCCTCACCCCTGAGGGCCCCGGGGCACTCTGAGCC
>NW_007247342.1:52130-56486 GCF_000164805.1 Carlito syrichta
CCCACCTGCTGTCATGGCCCCTTATCTCCTTATCTCATCTTAATCTCCCAACAGGGACAAGGCCTGACTGGGACTGCCATTTTCCCACAGCTGGACCTGGGGACCCAGAACTCCTAGCCTCAAGCTTGAGCAACTCCAGGGCATGCAGTGTCAGAGGGGTTTCTCTCTCATGCCCCCTGTGTTACCTTTTGCAAGTGGGCCTGGGCAAGGCTGCCCCATGTACTGCCCACTGCTCATAGGATCAACTCACCGTGCCATGGAGCCTCCAAAGTTTCCAGCTGTGGCTAAGACGTGGCCGACCTAGGCCCAGGAGAGCAGGCCGTGTGCTGGGAGGTGGGGGGTGGCCCTGGCTTCCGATGTCCCTTATTGCTGTCCTGGAGTTGTACAACAATCAACTGGGAGGAAACCGGTGGTAGGGGCTTGTCAGAACTTGAGGGCCTGGGGCCTTCAGGCTGCCACTTGACCCGGGGTCATCCTGTCCTTCAGGAGAGCTGGGCCTTGGAGTGCAGGGCTCAGCCGAGCAAGGACTGGGATCAGGAGAGTTTCCAGGAGTGGGGAGCGCTCTGTGCTGGGAGCCCCTTGGGGCAAAGTGGTTTCCTGTTCTGTTCTGTCACTGTGTCCCCTGCAGCTGGACAGCACTCCGTGTGGTTCGTGGGGTGGGTGTGTGTGGCCGTGTGCCGTTCCCAGGGAGCCCTGGACGGGTCGGGCCTTGGCCGCCTGGCCCAGCTGTGGGCCTGCAGCCAAGGTCTTCCACCATCCCGTGTGAGTACCCAGCAGGTCTGGAGAGGCAGCCTACGGGCTCCCGAGCCCTGATTGCGGGAAAGTGCCTCTTGCCTGGGCAGGGCTGGGACCCCACTGACCGATCCTGCCGCGCCCTCTGCAGATGGGCCCCTGGGACAGCCTTCCCTCCCGCCTTCTGGAATGGATGCCCTCCTTCACCAAACCCACAATGAAAGCCTGGTGCCCGGAGCAGGGCCTGCGGGCCCGTCAAGGGAGATGGGGAGGGCAGCCAGCCATGCTGCTGCTGGGGGCAGGGTGTTGCTGGGCCCAGCCCTGGCTCCTGGCCCAGTGCTCTCTCTTTCTTTGAGCCCTCAGCATGGACAGCTCTTCATCCTGCTCTCAAGCCAGCTTTCCTCACTCTCGTGGGGGCCATACTGGGGCCTGGACGTTCCCAGAGGCCTGCAGGAAGGGGCGGAGGGGGGAGCCAGGGTCTCAGGGATGCCACTCCACTGTCCTCTGGTCTCCTGGTGGTGACCAGCGGTGGCTGTTGTGGCATGCAGGCCACTGCTGATTTGCCCACCTCTAGCAGGAGGGAGGGGCAGGGTTGGCAGCAGAGGGCTGGAGCCTGGGCTGGAATAGACACTCCAACCCCAACCTTGAGGGAGGGTCCAGGGGTTCCCAGGGGCTGGGTCCCCAGGGGCCAGCACCTTGACATGCCCAGATGTCCGAGGCCATTTGCCCGGCATACGTGTCGCTGTGCCCCTGGGGCTGGGCGGGCCGCTGACCTGAGGTCTCTGAAACATTTATGATTTGACATCTCTGCCGCGGGCCCCCTTGCTGCCCAGACAAAAGGCCCTGGCGTCAGAGCATCCTGGGCAGGTGGGTGGAGGCTGCTGCTCCCAGGACAGAGGGACTCAGAGCTGGGACTCCTGGTTGGCCGCACCCACAGAGAGTCCTGCCGCTGGGATCGGGTCAGGGGAGGGGGAGGGTGCTCATAGCCGGGTGGGTTTTTGCGGGTCATGATTGGGGGGGTGGTCCTCACAGTGGGGGCCCTGGCTCAAGCACTCTGTGTGGACTTCCCTGCCGGAACCTTACCCCAGCCCCCATCTACAGTTGGGGAAACTGAGGCACAAGGTGCATGGCTAGTGAGGGGCAGAGCCAGGCGTTTGGGTTTGGAGATGGCATGTGTGTGTGTGTGTGTTGTTTTCGTTGTGACAAAATACATATCACATAGACCATTGTAACCACATCAGCGTGTACAGTTCACGGGTCTCTGGCTCTCTCATAATGTGTAAACTTCACTCCGTTCTAATTCCTCCATGTTTCCATCTCCCCAAAAAGAAGCCCCTGTACCTCGCAGCAGCCCCTCCCCAGCACCTGACAACCACAGATCTGCTTGCTGTCCCTGGGTCTGTCTGTCCTGGCCACTTCACATAAGTGTGACCGTGGACGGTAAACCCCTCTGTGCTCGCTCCCTTCTCTGAGCATATCACGTCCATGACTGTCATATCAGAACACATCTCTGAGCCCCATGCCTTCCTATGCTGAGTGGTCACCTGCTACATGGGTGGGCCACAAGGTTACAGATACTCAGGGGCTTCCACCCGTGGCTGTTGTGGCCATGCATTGTCCAAGTGTTTGATGGAATGCCCATTTCTGGTCCTTCAGAGTGCCAGGTCCTGTGACCGCTGGTCAGAGCTGGCCCAGGGCCACTGCCCTCAGCCCGTCACCCAGCTGAGGCCTCTCGGCACGCTCACGGGGGCTGTCCCAATCAGCCTCCGTTTCTAATGGATCCTTCAGCTTCGCCGCCGCCGGTCTCTGGATAGATCCCCTCTGCAGCCCCCTCCTTGGCCTCACTGGGCTCCGGCTCTCCAGGGTCAAGTTTCTGGCTCCCTCTCTCCCCCCAGCAGATGTGACCCTGCTTTTGGTTTGAAATGACAGCCACCCCGTCTCCTGGTTTCCAGTGGAAGGGGAAGGACTGCCTTGACAGTGGCCCCCAAGACTGTAGCAGAGGGAGATGGAATGTTCCAGAAACAGACCCCAGGGAAAGCTTGTTCTCCCGAAGGATGGCAGGAGGCCCCAAGAGCCTGGGTAGGACCCGGATGGTTGGCCTCCTGGGCCTCCACCCCAATGGCTCAGCCACCCTGGCCTCTCCCTCCAAGGCTTCCTCCCCTGCCACAAAGCTCCAGAATCCCTGCCCACGACCACAGCCCCCTCCCTGCCTCTCCTCTCCAGGGAAGACACATGCTATTTCCACCCAGCCACGTCTGGAACATGGTGGGCACCCCGCCCCCAGCTCTCACCTCCTGCCTGCTGTCCCTGCAAACACCTGCCCCAGGCAAGAGGAAAACAGTCGCTCCTCGGTCCTGCACCCCAGCCCTGCCAGGCGGCCTCCTCTCTATGTCCCTGGCCAGACTTCCTGAAAGGGAATCGACACGCGTGCTTACGCGCCCCCGCAGCCACAATCTCCTCCCTAAAAGCCTGATTCTTAGGTTCGACTTTTTAAAAAGCTGGACAAACTCAGGCCGGATGTGGTGGCTCAAGCCTGTCATCCCAGCGCTCTAGGAGGCAGAGGCGAGAGGATTGCCAGAGCCCAGGGGTTCAAGACCAGCTTGGGCAACTTGGTGAGGCCTCAGCTCTATAGTACATCAAAAAACTAGCTGGGCATGGATGCATGCACCTATAGTTCTGGCTACTTGAAAGGCTGAGGTGGAAGGATCGCCGAAGCCCAGCAGGTCAAGGCTGTGGTGACCGTGAGCGTGCCCCTGCACTCCAGCCTGGGCGACAGAGTGTGAGACTCCAACTCAAGAAAGCAAAACAAAACAAAACAAAAAGCAGAGAAACTCAAAAGAAACTGCCGAGGAGCACACTGCATCCATAATGGTACCTGATCTCAAACCCAGTAAAGCAGGGACCAAAGGAAGGTGCAAACTTTACCTGTTCAGTGACCATGTATATACCTAACCCTAACTCTGAATTGCACCCCATATCTTTCAAACAAAAATTAAAAAAAGAAAAATCAAAAGTCAAGTAAGACACCATCAGAGTGAAAGAACAGTTAAAGACATTTAAGTACACGCCCCCACAGTCAGCAGAAGTTGCAGCCTGAATATCAAAGAATTGGAGCCAAGCCAAGAGAGAAATTTCAAACTCCTAAAGGTACAGTCAGATGCGAAGTCGTAACTTTCATGAAAGGCCATAAAATAAAACTATCCAAAACACAAAGGGAGAGAGAACCTTTCATTACCTCGTCCAGTCTTTCTTTGGTAGATCCAGGAAACAGAAAATGATTTGCATTATTAATATACTTCCATCGATGGACGTACCAACCTGCGTATACCCTACAAGCAAAAGATGGACCTTTGACAATATTCCTGGGATGCCCACAAAGACGGAGCTTACTTCAGGCTACAAAAGCCTTGGTGTGTTATAACATGAAGACCTTACACTGGACATCTCGGATTTCAGCATAAGTTTAATAAAGCTTAAAGAGGTGAGAGTTAAGCTGAGGGTCTGCAAAGGCCCAGAGGATGGCACCGAGGACATTAGAGACTCGAGACAGAAGGAGGGAGGGGGAAGAGGGTTGGGGAGGGGGCGGGGAGGGCTGAATAATCACCTATCGGGTGGGGAGGTGGG
>NW_007247342.1:56782-60412 GCF_000164805.1 Carlito syrichta
AAAAAAAAAAAAAAAAAAAAACAACAAAAACAAAACAAAACAAACAAACAAACAAAATTAAAAAAAAGAAAGAAAGAAAGAAAGAAAGAAATTGGTCTTCCCCTAAGCGGCCTGAGGACACCTTAGGACCAACCATGAAAACAGCTGCTTTCTGAGCAACCACGGGCGTGGCAGGCACCACAAAGCCCACGTGTCCCTGTAAGTCATGTCAGCCGTGCTGTGTTCCACCAGGAGACCTGCCAGAATGGCCCGCTACTCGCTGGACCCAGAGAACCTCACGACATCGTGCAAGCCTCAAACTCTAAGAATACCCGAGAAACTTCAAGAATACCCAAGAAACTGCACAAGTTATCAAGAGGCGTGCACATACGAAAAGCCACCAAGTGACCTGAAAAACGTCCCCTTTACAGAAAAAGCGTGTGGCCTCCCAACGCTGCAATGGTGGAGTTGGGAGGTGTGCCTGGGTCAGACAGCGGGGCTGGACACAGGGTTGGTGGCTCAAAGAGTGCTGAATTTTTTGCTGCTTGTGCTTAAAAAGGCAGAGCATAGTGCTGAACTTAAGGACTTAGATGTCGACTTCTCTGGTCATTGAGCACATCCAGGTCAACAAAGGCCCCAAGACACGCCGCCAGACATACAGGGCTCATGGTCGAATCAACCCTCTATGCGAGTTCCCCTTGCAACATCAAGATTGTTCCTAATCCAGAGAAGGTTACACAGAAGGAACTGAAGACACAAATATGGCACAGGAATACAGTCAGCATAAAATGAATGCTGATAAAAGTGAAGAAAAGCAAATCTTAAAAAGTTTAATGAAAAATCTAAAAAAGCCGTGATAATACCACTGTCCAACATTTCAGGGATGCCCGCACGTCTGTTCGGAAGCTGAGTCCTTGCTCCATGGACTTTCATTTTCAAAAAATAAGAAAAACGTAAACTAAGTGTGTGAAGTTAGAAGTTCACGGTAAGAAAAGCAGAAACAAGGAAGAGCCAAGCACATGAAACAGGAAACAGAAAGGCAGCATCCACCACCCTTTTCGGGAACTGGTTCTTGGTTTCTTCAGAAAAAAGAAAAAAAAGGGCAAGCCTTCCTAATTCCAACTGAGGAAAAACCTCCAGAATGTAACTGAAAATTAGACACGAGGGGCCTCCTAGCCACCGATTTAGAAAAGGTTTTCCATCCAATCGTGACTTGTGGCATTCCAATGAGTTTGAAAACTTTTTGGGAAATGGTTCTTTGGAAAAAGATACTGAGTCGAAGGTGGGAAGACGCAGAGCAAATCCCAGTCAGTGCGGGGTGAACTTGAGGCCTTGTCAAGGCATCAGCAGCTCACCTGAAAGTGTCAGAATTTAGCTGAGTGCAGTGGCTCCTGCCTATCAACCCAGCACTTTGGGAGGCTGAGGTGAGAGGGTTTCCTGAGCCTGTGGCTTCGAGACCAGTCTGGGCAACTTGGTGAGCCCTCATCACTGGAAAAAAAGAGAGAGAAAGAAGAAAAAGTCGGAATTCAGTGCTGGAGAGGTGACATGGTGAAGACGCTGGCGCAGCCTCCACGCTGGTTGTGTGGGTATTCCCTGTATGGTGTTTCGTTCTGTGCATTTCAAACGGTTTTAATGTGGGAATAGAAGATAGCTTCTTTTGCAAAGTCACCGAAATTTTTCAGGAAAAGTCTCCAGGACAGGGTGAGCCAGGCCCCTCCCACCACTGGGGTGAGATGCCATCTGCCACCGGGAGCTCCCGCCGCATCTGTAGCTCAGTGGGGCCAGCCCCCCAGGTTGGTGGTGAACGTGGTGTCGACAGAGGCCTCCTGATGGGATGGTGAACAGAAAATGAATGACCAGGCCCGGTGGCTCACGCCTGTCAGCCCAGCGCTCTGGGAGGCTGAGGTGGGAGGATTGCTCGAACCTGGGAGTTCAAAACCAGCCTGGGCAACATAGTGAGACTTCATCTCTGCAGAAAATTAAAAAGCCACCCAGCCATGGTGGTGCATGCTTATAGTCTCAGCTACTGCAGAGGCTGAGGTGGGAGGATCCCTTGCATCTAGGAGGTCGAGGGTGCAGTGAGCTGTGATCATGCCACTGCCCTCCAGCCTGGGCGACAGAGTAAGACCCTGTATCAAAAGAGAAAAAAAAAATTAGACGGGGCACAGTGGCCCATGCCTATCTCCCCAGCACTTTGGGAGGCCAAGACAGAGGATTGCTTGAGCCCAGGAGTTCAAGACCAGCCCAGCCTGGACAACATAGTGAGACCTTGTCTCTACAAAAAAATGAGGGAAAAAAAAAAAAACTACAGATGATTGTGCATACAGAGAACTGAATCCATGGTATGCAAAAAGAGACCCCATTCACACAATGGCGACTGCAGATTATAACTCATGAAATGGGAATCCACGGGTCCACATGGACATCACCACGTATGTAGACAAGTGAATGAGTGGAGAGAAGAAACCCGGCCTCACAGAGGCGGGAGAGACCATGGATCTGGAAGACCACAGAGGTGCCACACGTAGCCGCCGGGCTCCGAGCAGGATGGTGACATCTCCAAGCACCTCGCCACCCCCACTTAGAGTTGCAAAGGGATGCCTTCCTGGGGCAGAGTCTGGCAAGAACCCTTTGGCCCAGTGACCTGTGTTGGCCTCCCCGGGAACGGGACGCACAGACGGCAAGCGCCCTCCGGATGGGCGTCCTGAGTTCAAGGTATTCCTACCAAAGACACACCCAATTAATGGTGAGGAGGCATCAGGCATGGAGAGGGCCTGAATCTTTAAAAACACCAACTCCAGAGGTGTAAGAGCCACTCAACAACTCTCCGAGTCAAGGGGAGTATGGACGTGCGATGGCCAGATGGGATCTGGGGTTCTAGGCTGAGTCCCGGCAGGGCGGAGGCAGTGGCCATGACCGCCGCAGGGTGAACTTAGGACATGTGACAGGAATTGAGGACCACAGCGTGTCGGTGGGAGGTTTCCCAGTCCTGACAGCTATGCAGGTGACCGTGGAGGACAGTGTCCTTGTCCCTAAGCAACGGGCGTGGGATTGTTTAGCACAAAAGAGGCACAGCGCTTCCCTCAGGGTGGAGACTGGAGCGAGGGACCGGACAGGACGGGCCAGGGAGGGGCATCATGGAACCCCGGGGGAGTCCAGCAGGGCGCCAGGAGTCCCTCGAACAATTCCTGCAACGTCTCCGTAAGCTGGAATGAAACTGCATACGTAAAAGAGCCAGAGGAGAATCGCTCGCCAGGCCACACTGGGGCTCCCTTGTGCTGGCGAGCAGGAGGCTCTCTTTGGAGCGTCCTGGTAGACATGTCGCATCATGGGTTCTTATCAAAAGCATGTGACCGTCCCCGCCGCCGGAACGACTTCCGACTGCCTCCTGGCCACAAAAAGATGCTGTTAGGAGATCAGATTTTCTGATGATAAAACTCAGAAACGGTCATCAGAGAACCGTTGGACTTTCTGTTTTTTTAAAAAATTTTTTTGCTGTATTTCAGTAGGTTTGGGGTTACCCATAGTTTTTGCTTACACGGGAGCTTTGTGTAGTGGTGATGATACCCGGGCTACAAGTGCACCCACCGCCCCCACCCGTGCACACAGAACCCCACGAGTGATTTCCTCCCTCCCCCCTCCCCCTCCCCC